>NW_005874286.1:0-16632 GCF_000147115.1 Myotis lucifugus | reverse complement strand
TCTATATGATTTCACTCATATGTAAGATATAAAAACTGAAATTTGTGAACATAAACAGCAGTATGGTGATTGCCAGAGAGAAGAGGGTGGGGGAAGAAGGGAGTTGTAATATGTGGTGACAGGAGGTTTTACTTTGGGTGGCAGGGACACAATGCAATATACAGATCTTATAGCATAGAAACCCACACCTGAAACCTATGTGTTCATGTTGACCAATGTCACCCCAATCAATTTAATAAATAAATATTTTTAAAAGATGCAAAAAAGTATTTTCAAATATTAATTCTACCCCTAGGCTTTTCAGGCAGGTTATTTATATCACACTATATAATCTCAGGGAGTCTTTGTGTTTGAAACTGCTCTTTGCTTTGCTTATCTTCATAATGTAGTGGCTAGGTTAAAGTGTTTAAACATGCTTCAAATTTAAAAATTTTTGAAGCATTCTTTTCTCATCAAATCAACCATCTTATTTAGAGTTGGGATTTCACACCCAAGGGGAGTACCTAAGCTATGTCTAAAACTCAGTCTTTTTAAGTCTAGTTGAAAATTGTTTATGTCAATCCTTCCTACTAACAGGAATTACAGTTCTCTTTAAACCAGCTCCCTGAAGACAACTTGTAACTCCCTTTCTCTTGGCAGGTAGCAATATGATTCGAATGTACAGCCAAAATTGAGAATCATTGCGATAGAATATTACCAGGCACTTAACAAATGTTTCATTCATGTTATCTATTATTATCATTGTACCCACTCACCAGATTTAAAAAGTGAACATTCAGTAATATTTGCTTCAGAACTTATATTTTATTTATTTATTTATTTATTTATTTTTTTAAATATATTTTATTGATTTTTCACAGAGAGGAAGGGAGAGAGATAGAGAGTTAGAAACATCAATGAGAGAGAAACATCGACCAGCTGCCTCCTGCACATCTCCTACTGGGGATGTGCCCGCAACCCAGGTACATGCCCTTGACCGGAATCGAACCTGGGACCTTTCAGTCCGCAGGCCGACGCTCTATCCACTGAGCCAAACCGGTTTCGGCCAGAACTTATATTTTATAGAGATTTGAAATATTACCAATAACATTTCAGTTTTGTTTCTATCCCATTCCCCTGCATACCTGTCCCACTAGTCAACCATTGTCAGTGAATTTGGTGGGTATATTTTCTTGCCAATGCTTCCATGGCATTAGAATTGATTTTGTACTCATAAACAGTCTTCTTGAAAATTTAGTTGTAAAGTATCATACTACATGTTATCCCTGAAATGTTCTCATTAAAACTTCCTGTTTTTTTTAAAAAAAAAAAACACTTCATATTTTAAATCTTTCTGTGAAGTACATGCATCTAGTTTAAACCTGTAAGCTAATGAATATTATTGCCAGAGGAATAGACTCCATTTTATTTTTAATTCATTATAATGACAATCCTATGCAAATTGTTTTACCTGTCCAAATCACACAAGTGAGAATGTCTATAAGATAGATATGTGTGAAGTATAATTGTCTGCTTTGTAAAAATCAGTGCACATTGAATTTTACTATTAGTTGCCTAAATTTTTCTCCAATAAAAAAAATCAAATACAATCAATTACCTGCTCTTATTGTCAAGATATAGATCCAGGATGTCCCCAAAGTCTGTCTAGTAATAGTCATCTCATGATAGATCCCATGAAATTCTCAACTTGTAGAGGAAATAATGCTTGCATATCTTAGACTTCCTAAGTGAGATGGAAAAAACATTACTATTAATAAAAAATCCTATAGGCCACAATATATATTCCAGAAGGACCCCTATGAATCATTTTGTCCATCCCCTGATTCATAGATGACCTCACTGAGTCCCAATAGGAGAAATCAATTATTTTGCCTCGGTTTCCTCATCTTACACCAGCGGTTCTCAACCTGTGGGTCGCGACCCCTTGGGGGGTCAAATGACCCTTTCACAGGGGTCGCCTAAGACCATCAGAAAACACATATATAATTACATATTGTTTTTGTGATTAATCACTATGCTTTAATTATGTTCAATTTGTAACAATGAAAATACATCCTGCATATCAGATATTTACATTACGATTCATAACAGTAGCAAAATTACAGTTATGAAGTAACAACGAAAATAATTTTATGGTTGGGGGTCACCACAACATGAGGAACTGTATTAAAGGGTCGCGGCATTAGGAAGGTTGAGAACCACTGTCTTAGACAGAACAAACATGAGAAAAAATATATTTGTTCAGGTCTAGTGGATGGGAGAGCCCTGGGACAGGAGTCAGGAGATGAAAGTTTGAGTCCCACATCTCTCACACAGTAAAGTTAGAGTGTGTGCAGATATCTCAACCTCTCTCTGATGGCATTTTTTACCTACGAATGGAGAGACTACTACCCCCAGAAGTTTGGCAATTAATATATTCAGCTATTGCATTTTAATCAGAATTCAATTATTCTTACAGTAGCAGGTTATTGATTAATTTAATCTCAAGAAATATTTATGTTTAACAGGGATCTTTTTGTTTTTGTTGGCCACTCTGTGCCAAAGACAGGATAGGCTCTGAGGAATCACAAATGCATGAGATTCAGTCATTTTCCTTCGTTCACTCAGTATGTACTTGAACAAGGACTAAATAAAATGTCCTAGCTGGTTTGGCTCAGTAGATAGAGTGTCAGTATGTGGACTGAAGGGTCCTGGGTTTGATTCCAGTCAAGGGCACATGCCAGGGTTGTGGGATCAATCCCCAGTAGGGAGTGTGCAAGAGGCAGCCAATAAATGAAACTCTCTCATCATTGATGTTTCTAACTCTCTCTCCCTCTTCTTTCCTCTCTGAAATCAATAAAAATATTTTTTAATTGTCCTCTCAGAGGTCCAGTTAAGCTCATGCCTTCAAATCACAGGATATTTTAATCAAAGTGCATAAAGCTAGCCTGTTGATATTAATGATATTTGAAATGTATTTTTCCTTTCTCTATACATTTATCATATACATAATCGCATATGTACTTTCACTATATTGTTTTATCCTGCAGCAGTGCAGTTGTGACAACTAGGGATCAACTCAGATGACAATGTTGAGGTTCAGAGATACTCAGAACTTGCCCCATATTGCACAAGATAATAAACAGAGCAGACAAAATTAAACTAAATTGCTGGTCTCCAATTGCCCATGTGATAAATTTCTTTACTCTGTTTCCTGACATTTCAGAAAAATGAACACAGAAGTTCAGAGGTCTTTACCAAAAGTAGAGCTAAGATACATCTTTTCACTGGTTTTAGTTTCCTAAATAAAACTCAAGACCCTCAATTTATGTCTCTTCTGGAGATTGAGAGGGCTAAGGTACAGAAATGAAGGAGGAAGGAGACAGTTTAAGGAGTGGGGGCAGGAGCAAGATCTGCCCTAAATTATAATCTGCTAATTTTTCTATGATCCCCACTTTGAGCTCAGCTATCCTCCTTTTCATCAGTGCAGCAAGGGCATCCATTACTCTCTGCTGGGGTCCACTAGGAACCCCCAAAGGAAAGAGAACAGTGAACGGGCGGGGGGGGGGCGGGCCTCTGCCTGGAGTGACCTGACAAGTTAAATGAATGGCTGGGTTGGAAGGAGAGAATAATGGTTATGTGTGCTGTGTCTACAGTCTGGATGCCTGGATCCAAACCTAAATTCACTCCTATTTTACCACATAACCTCGTACAAGTTATATTTAAAAGCTGTGCTCCTTTGTTCATTTGTAAAATGATGATAATGTGCATTCCTCTTTGTTGGGAAGTGATTATGCAGAGGAAATGAAACAAGCTGTACAACACTCAGCTCAGAGCCTGGCTCTTAGGAAGTCCTCAGTGACCATCCATGATATCTGGCTTACTGTCTTCATCCTCCTCCTCCTCATCATCATCATCATCATCAACACCTCAAGATTTTGGAGTACTTAGGGGACAATTGTTGTTATTTATTTATTTGTTTATTTATTTTTGGTTAATGCTAACTCAAGGATATTTTTCCATTGATTTTTAGAGAGATGAAAGAGAGACAGAGAAACAAATTGATGTGAGAGAGACACATCGATTGGTTGCCTCCTGCACACACCCCAATCAGGGCCAAGGAACCTGCAACCAAGATATATGCCCTTGACTGGAATCAAACCCAGGACCCTTTAGTCTACAGGCCAACGTTCCATCCACTGAGTCAAACCAGCTAGGGCTTAGGGGACAGTTTACAAAGGCCTGTTTCCTGCCATCACGGGGGTAATTTCTATGGGAATTAAAACTATTGTAAGAGGAAAGCAGAACTCTGAATGAAAGTTCTTGGACTCCCACCAGAACCAAGAACATAAACTTCATAGTGCTTGGAATAGAAACTGCATGGTGGTGCCCTACCACCTGTCTACCCCAAATGTCCTGCTTGTCCTGACCATAAGCAAACAGTGCTCCCCAGGCCCTCCTCCCTCCACTGACTCCCATGGCACTCACTGGGCTGGGCTGCCATTCTGCTGGTGCATGACCAAGGAGAGCCAGTCCTCTTCTGCCTGGTGAGCAATGATGGCTGAGGCTCTGTCCCCAGGACTGGCAGAAAAACAGACTCGGGCCAGACCTCCTCATGGAGATTACTGTTCTGAAAGGAAGAGGCACAGGTGTAAAGCCAGCGGGACAGGGACTGGAAACCTGAAAGGCTGGAGACACAGACTAATTATTTATGGTAGTTTGACCTTGAGCACTCAATGCACAGTCTTCTTAATTAACCAAATTGGTCCACGAGCTCTATTCCCTGCAGACTTCACAATCTTAGGAAACCACAGGAGGAAAAAGTCAGTGTCCTTGGTCCAGCTCAATTACTTCTGAGCCCTATGCCATCCCACGGGGAAGTTCACTTGCCTGCCTCTAGTCACCTATCCAAAAGGAAGACTCTCCTTATAAAGATTAGATTTATTATTTCCACTTAAAAACTCACTTGCTGCCCTAGTGGGTGTGGCTCACTTGGTTGTATGTCTTGCCATGCACTGAAAGGTTGCTGGTTTGATCCCAGATCAAGGGCACATGCCTGGGTTGTGGGCTCAGTCCCCAATAGGGGGCGTGCAAGAGGCAGTTTACGTATTGATGTTTGGCTCTCACATCAATGTTTTTCTAGCCCCCTCTCTCTTCCTCCCTCTCTAAAAATAAATTTATATATTTTTTAATCTCACTTGCAATTTTGATTTTTTGAAATATGAAAATATTTCCATATTTGAACATGTTTATGTCAGCAAGAAAAGCTTCATGCTTTTCTTAATATGAGTTCTCATTTCTTATGGAGTTCATTCCTTGGTAATTTTTTGTTGCTAATTTAAGTAACATCATTGGTTTCATTTATTGTTAACTGATTTATATTGGCATATTAGAACACAATTAAATTGTATATTTCCATTATCTAGCACTCTTCTTTTTGTTTTATTGTTGACATTATCACAGATGCCCCCCATTTTCCACCACTTTGCTTCCTCCAACCAGCCCCATCCTACCCAGGCCTTCACCACATTTTTGTCTGTGTTCACAGGCTATGCTTATACACATATATGTTCTTTGGTTAATCTAGTCCAGTCCCCCAGCCTCCCCTCTGACATCTGTCATTCTATTCCATGTATCCATGCCTCTAGTCCTATTTTGTTCATCAGTTTATTTGGTTAATTAGATTCTACATATAAGTGAGGTCATGTGACATTTGTCTTTTTTTGCGGGGGGTGTGGGGGGAGACTGGCTTATTTCACTTAGCATAATAATCTCCAGGCTGATCCATGCTGTTGCAAGAGTGAGAGCTCCTTCTTTTATACAGCCACATATTACTCCTCTGTGCAAATGTACCACAGCTTTTTTATCCACTCATCTACTGATGGGCATCTTGGCTGTTTCAAGATCTTAGCTATTATAAATAATGCCACTATGAACATAAGGGTGCATTTATTCTTTCTGATTGGTGTTTCAGAAACCTAAGGATATATTCCCAGCAGTGGGATTGCTGGATCAAACAGCAGTTTCATTTTTAATTTTTTGAAGAAACGCCATACTGTTTTCCACAGTGGCTGTACCAGTCTGCAGTCCCAGCAGCAGTGTACCAGGGTTCCCTTTCCTCCACATCTTCATCATCACTTTTGTTTATTGATTTATTGATGGTAGCCATTCTGGAAGGTGTGAGGTGATACTTCACTGCAGGTTTAATTTGCATCAATCTGAGGATTAGTGACATTGAGCATCTTTTCATTGGCCTATTGGCCATCTGTATTGTCCTTTTGGAGAAGTGTCTCTTCAGGTCTCTATCTATTTTTTTAATTTATCTTTATTGTTAAAAGTATTACAGATGTCCTCTTCTCTCCAGTTGACCCCTTACACCCTGCTCCAGCCCCCATTTGTATTCCTGGTATTGAGTTGTATAAGTTCTTTATATATTTTGGAAATGAACCCCTTATCAGATGTATCACTGGTGAATATGTTCTCCCATACAGTGGATTCCCTTTTAATTTGCTGTTTTCTTTATGCTGTGCAGAAGCTTTTTTGTTTGAAGTAGTCCCATTTGTTTATTTTTTTTCCTTTGCTTCTCTTGCCCTAGGAGATGTATAAGAGAAAATACTACTCTGTGCGATGCCTGTTTTTCTATAGGATTTTTATGGGTTTATGACTTACATTTAAGTCTTTTATCCATTTTGGGTTTATTCTTGTGTATGGTATAAGCTGTAGTCTTCTTCCTTTCTTTCTTTCTTTCTTCCTTTCTTCCTTCCTTCCTTCCTTCCTTCCTTCCTTCCTTCCTTCCTTCCTTTCTTTCTTTCTTTCTTTCTTTCTTTCTTTCTTTCTTTCTTTCTTTCTGTACCTGTCCAGTTTCCCAATACCTTTCATTGAAGAGATACTCCTTATTCTGTTGTATGCTCTTGCCTCCTTTGTCAAATATAAATTAACCATAGAGATGTGGGTTGATTTCTGGGCTCTCTGTTCTGTTCCATTAATCTACATGTTTGTTCTTGTACCAGTACAAGGCTATTTTGATTACAATGGCTTTGTAATATGGTTTGATAGCAGGTATTGTGATCACTCCAACTTTGTTCTTCTTCTCAAGATTCCTGCAGCTATATGGGGTATTTTGGTTCCATATATATTTTTGGAATATTTGTTCTAGATCCATGAAATATACCATCGGTATTTTACTAGGTATTCAATCTATCGTTTGCTTTGGGTAGTATGGACATTTTAATAATGTTAATTCTTCCAATCCATGAATACAGTATATGTTTCCACTTGTTTGTATCTTCCTCTATTTCTTTTTTCAACATCATATAGTTTTCTGAGTACAGGAGTTTTACCACCTTGGTTAAGTTTATTCCTTGGGACTTTATTTTTTTATTGTTGCAATGAAAAATGGGATTTTTCTTTTTAGTTTCTTGCAGTTCATTATTGTGTATAAAAATGCCATTGTTTTCTAGATATTAATATTGTATCCTGATACTTTAACAAATTCATTTCTTAAATCTAATACAGTATTTCTTGGTGGAGTCCTTAGTGTTCCCATGTACAGTATCATGTCATCTACGAATAATGACAATTTTACTTTTTCCTTTTATTTTTTCTTCTTGTGTGATCGCTGTGGCTAGTACTACCAGTACTATGTTAAGTAAGAGTGGTGAGAGCAGACAGCCCTGTCTTGCTCCTGATCTTAAGTGAAGTACTTTTAGTTTTTGCCCATTGAGTATGATGTTGGCTCTGGGTTTTTCTTATGTGGATCCTAGTTCCTAATATTTTGCTGAGGATTAACATCTATGTTCACCAGGGATATTGACCTATAGTTTTCTTTCTGTGTAGTGGCTTTATCTGGATTTGCAATTAGGATAATGCTGGCCTTGTAGAAACAGTTTGGAAGTCTTCCTTCCTCTTGAATTTTTTGCAATAGTTTCAAAAGGATAGGTATTAGTTCTTCTTTGAATGTTTATAATTTTCCTGTGAAGTCATCCAGTCTAGGACTTTTGTTTGCTGGGAGGGGTTTTTTTTTTTTCAATAACTTTCTATTTCATTAGTTGTTATTGGCCTATTCAGGTTTTCTGATTCTTCCTGGTTGAGTTTTGAAAAATTGTATGTGTCTAGGAATTTGTCCATTTTGCTCCCCCCCCCCCCACCACCGCCCTTGTGAAAGGCGCCAGATGCAGGGTTCACAGGCTCACAGCTGGCGAGCACTGCTGCTACCAACCAGGAATGACTGGGCATGAGCCCTTGGAAGGCACAGCGGGGCCTGGATGAGCAGAAACAGCAGGCAGGAGAGGCAAGCAGCGATGGACTACCAGTTTTGGCTTGATCCCCGCAGGCCACCACAAGGGACCCCACCCATGCATGAATTCATGCACTGGGCCTCTACTTAATAGTATAATTTGACTTACTGAGGATTTTATAAGCAACTTAGCACCAGGGCCATGTCATCATCATAGGTATAATGTGAGGACTTTAGAATTTCCCCACATGGGAGAAATCTGAGGTACAGGAAACATTTAAGAGGCTATTAAAATAGTCCTGGGAAGAGATGATGGGGACCTGATTAAAGCCAGTGGCAATGAGATGCGTACATTTTTTAAGGAGGTGTATTAGTTTCCTCTTGCTGCTATAACAAATTGCCATAAGTCTACTGGCTTAAAGGGACTTACAACCTTAGAGAGCAGAAGTTTGACATGTATCATCAGGGCTGCTTTCCCTCTAGGAACTCTGGAGAAGAAACTTACTTTGCCTTTTCCAAATTCTACAAATCTCCTGCATTCATTAGCTTGTGATGCCTTCTTCCATCTTTCAACTCAACAATAGAACATCATCAAATCTCTCTCTAGCCCTCCTGACTTCCTCTAATAAGGACCCTTGTAATCACCCAGATAATTCAGGGTACCCTCCCCATCTGAAGATCCTTAACTAAATCACATTTTCAAAGTGCCTATTGCCATCCAAGGTAACATACTCACAGGTTCTAGAGCAGGGGTGGGCAAACTTTTTGACTCGAGGGCCACAATGGGTTCTTAAACTGGACCAGAGGGCCGGAACAAAAGCATGGATGGAGTGTTTGTGTGAACTAATATAAATTCAAAGTAAACATCATTACATAAAAGGGTACGGTCTTTTTTTTTTTTTTAGTTTTATTCATTTCAAACGGGCCGGATCCGGCCCTCGGACCGGAGTTTGCCCACGGCGGTTCTAGAGTTTAATACATGAAAATCTTCAGGAGGTTATCCGACCTATGACAGGATATTGTGTGATTTACAATTTGCCAATAATTGACCCATAAGTCTTGAGCTGAGAAGGTGGAAAAGCTCTCTTGCTGATTCTCTTTGAGCATGACCATCTCCTGATCCTGGCTCACATGGAGATGAGGCCACACTGGACAGGTGAGCTTTGGTGGCAAGTCACAGACAGAGAATCTCCTGGTTCATCTGAACCTAGCGGAGCAGAGGCTCGGCTGTGCACTGGCACAACTGCACGTAGGGGCTCAACCATCGTGAGGGTTTCCTTTCAGATTATCAGCTTTATTTTCTCAGACTGGTTACCTCTACATAAAAAGAGACATGGGAAACAGCTGCTCTCACTACTCACCTCTGGTAACTTCACTACTTAATAGAAACTCGATGTATTTAAGCTCCTTTGTGTTAAAAAAAAAAATACTTAGAAAACTATTCTAATTGGCACAGGCATGTCTTCTTTCCACATTGAGTGATCTACTGTGGTGAGGAGACAATGTGACTGGCAGCCCCTTCAGAACCACATTTGTTTATTCAACTTATCAAACCTATTTTTACTGACTACTTACTACTTGTCAGTGATTATTTTAGGCTCAACTGCCACAGGATTAAGAGCATCAGGGGTATGGGAAGGAGCAGGCTGTCATATTCAAACCAGTGGTCTTCATAAACCTCGCTGAGAAAGTTACATTTGTGAAGATGGTGAGTGACTTAGATGAGTGCACATCTGGGGAAACAGTGCCCCAGGCAGAGGGTGAGGTTAATACCAAGACCCTGAGGTGGGAGGTTGCCTGGAGGCAATGTGGCTGCAGCAGAGCCAGTGAGGGGAGCAGAGCAGCTCAGAGGAGGACAGGCTTCAGGGGTCATCCTGTGAGGCTTTCTCTGCCACTGAAGGGCTTTTGCCTTCATTACTCTGAGTGACTGGGGAGTCACTGCAGGGGTTTGAGCAGACACATAACATGGTCTGACTTAGGATTTTAAGAAATCATTATGGCTGTGGATTGAGCATGGATGGCAGGGTGAAGCAGGCTGCTTGGACTGGCTTATGCTATCCAGGTGTGACATAGGTTGTTAGGACCAGGGTAGGGATAGTAGTGTAAGGGTTGGAAGTGGTCAGTTGTGCTACATTTTGAAGGAGGAGCCACCAGAATTTGTTGTCAGTCAGGGTATAAGAGAGGGGAAAAGCCAAGAATGTCTCCAGGGTGTGGGGTTGGAACAACTGGAAGAATGGAATTGCACCCACTGAGACAGGGAGGTCTGTGAGTGGAGCAAATTGGGAAGGAAAGAGAACAGTAGAAGTTGACATTTTGAAATTTCCAAATGGAGACATTCTGAATGGATAAATACTATATTATTTTACTTATATGCTTTACCAGGAGTAGTAAAATTCATACACAGAAAGTAGACTGGAGTTTGCCAGGGTTCTGAAAGAGTGGAGGAATGGGAACTTAGTGTTCATTGAAGCATCAATCTTATATAAAAACTGCTGTTTGAAACTTTAACCCTGCTATTTTGACTTCTGTAAACACTTGCTTGCTTAAATAATAAGGAAAGTAAGAATACTCCCATTCCAGAGAGGCCATAAACTATGCCCCAGGCAGAGTTGTCAGTGCTGGCGCCAGGCCAGGCCTTGAAATATGGTCTCATGGCCCCTACCCAGCACGCAGGCCTTCTTTCTCAGAAGGCCCGGAAGGCTCATTCCAAATTTGGGAGACAAAGAACTGGAAAATGTATAAATAGAGAGAGTTTCCTCCATGTTGGGGGGGGGGGGACACCAAATTTGAAAGACACAATTTTCTCTGGGCCTGCGCAGAATTTAATAATAAAATGTAACTCTCTTTCTCTAAGCAAGGCTTGGTTTTTCTCCCGTCTTCTGTAACACAATGTATTCAGAGTTTCCGTTTGAGAAAATGGAAAAGTTCTTGAGACACATGGTGGTGATGGTTACATAACACTGCCAATGTACTTAATGCCAAGGGTATAAACTGTACACTTAAAAATTGTTAAAATGCTACTGTAAGAAAGTAAAAAGCTTGGTTTCCGAGGCTGTCTTCCTTTCAGCCTGCATTTCCCCCAGGGTCTTCAAGCTCCTGCTATAGATATGCTAATTCATTAGAGCAATTCCCCTTGAGGCTTGAGTTTTTGGAAGAATAGCCCCTTGCCAGAAGGTGCCTCTCCCAAGGAGATGGGGAAGTTGGTGCAAAATCGTGTTTATCAAATGTCAGCAGGACTCAACAGAGAAATTTAGAGATTTCTTGCTCTTCCTCAGATCCCTGTGGGTGCCCCGAGATGTCTGCTGCCATTAATCACCTCTTGTCCCTCCCATTTTCCCTTCCCTGATTTAAAAGAAGCCTTACCTTGGGGCTGAGGGTGGGTGGATTTGAGGAACCTCTAAGGCTCCCACCTTCCCAATTGGGCACCATCTTGATCAATAAACCTTTCCTTCCTCCAAACTGACATTTTGAATATTGGCCTTTTAAAAGGTTGGGCATATTCATTTTTAAACTGTTACCAGTTCATTTTATGACATATAAGTTTAACCACAATAAAAATATCAAATAGAACAAAATAATGAAGAAAGATGAAGCCTTTAAATTTCTCTAGTGATAGGATTGATTTGTTATTTGTGGTGGGTCCGATCAATGATACCTAATAATTTATACTAATGAGATGATTCAAGATGGAGATTGGTCATGCCAAAAAGACTAACCAGGGAAATCAAGAGGTGGGGCTTTGGGCCAAATGATGTCAGCCCAGTGGGGAGGAAAGCTGGAAAAAGTGTTCAACCAAATGGGCAATAATTCAATTTATCACATCTAGGTAACAAAGCCTCATTAAACTCTGGATACTGGAGCTCAGGTGTGCTACCTGGTTGGCAAGACTCTGAGTATTGCCCTAACTTGTTTGGCTCAGTGGATAGAGCATCGGCCTGCAGACTCAAGGGTCCCAGGTTCGATTCCGGTCAAGGGCATGTACCTTGGTTGTGGGCACATCCCCAGTGGGGAGTGTGCAGGAGGCAGCTGGTCGATGTTTCTCTCTCATTGATGTGTCTAACTCTCTATCACACTCCCTTCCTCTCTGTAAAAAATCAATTGGGAAATTGTTAGGAATTGGGTGGATTGTTTAAACTCTGAGTTAATGTCTGGTGAAAGTGTGTGAGTGTGGAGGGAGGGGGCCTGCCCTCTCCTCTCCTTTATGTGGCTCCATGACTTCGGTTACGGAGTCTGAGTGGGCCCCAACCTGCGGTTCCGAGATTCGTCATATGGCATAACGGTGACTCACCCCCAAGTGGAGGTGACCAGGCCCGGGGTTTATACGGGTGCACCTTAGCTAAGACGAATCTAAGCTCCCAAGGGACCCGGCGTGTTGGGCATCTGAGTGAGGATCTGTGAAAACAGGTCACCCCCTCCCTTGTCTGTCTCTCGTCACCGATCATCATGGGGTAGGGACAAAGTAAACCCACTGTTCTCAATTGCATGTTGGAAACAGCTGTTTCTTTATGTGGGACTAGCCAATTTACTACAGAGAAGGGGGACTGGATACAGCTCCCGCCTGGGCTAGTCTACTAAGAGAGTGTTTGAATGCCTTGGCTGCTCATTAACTAGTCTGTGTAAAGTGAAAGCTACTTTGATTTATTCTGCTGTTCTGTTGATACACTTGGCTGAACGTTTGGGCTAGACCCGTAATAGTCTTCAAAAGCTTCTTGCAGCTGCGAGAATTATTTTTCTCAGAGTCTTTTGCTCACTATTAAAGGGGAATCAGCCCACTTAGTTAACAAAGATTTCTATTTATCAGTTGCTCTTACCTAGGTTGTAAATTTACTGTATTAAACTGAAGTTCTAGGGTAGATTTAAAGGTTATAATGTTAATGCTTTTGATTTACAGTGATTCTGTGAATGGGAGTGGCCCACTTTCCAGGAGGGGTGGCCGGATGCAGGGTCTTTTGATCTGACCACTGCCTGCCAGGTCCATTATGTCATATACGGCCGCCCAGGGCATCCTGATCAAATTCCTTATATTCAGGTTTGGATTGACATATTGTCCAAGAAATCCTGGTGGATGAGGGCTTGCCTCGAGAGGGGAAAATTAGGACAGAGACAGACAATTCTTTTGGCCGGGCCCCAGAAGGGAAAGGCTCCCACGGTCCTTCAGGGAGAGCAGGAAGAACCCATTAGCCGGCCGCCCCCTATGGTCCCCAGGTGCCGGATCTGGATGAGCCCTGGCCTCAAGCCCAGGCCATGCCACCAGCTCTTGACCCAGAGCTCCTACCTCCCCCAATGCCAATTGTCTTCCCTCTGGACCCACCAACGGGAGGGGTTTTGTCGTCCTTCAACCCCTTCAGTCCATCCCATACTAGGTGGGGGACAGCGTATGGAGGGAGGGGGGGGAGAACCTGCAGGACCCTGCGACGTCCGCCAGTCCTGCAGTTCCTATGTTGCCACTACGGCAGGCAGGCCCTCTAGATCTGGGGCTAGACGGGCAGCCCTCTGGAGATGCAAGGCAGATCGAGGCGCTATTCCCCAGCTCCAGACCAGATTGGGGAGTGAATGATCAAAGAAGGGGAGCTGGATGTCTGAGCTGCCTGCAGTGGCCCTGAAAAAAAAAAAAAGCAGCAGCAGCAGCGAGAAAGTGGAGACCTGACACTAGAGCTTCCCTGCTGCTGCCCAGTAAAAAATGAGTGTTTTACAACAAGCAATACAAGACTTGGGCCTTTGGCTTGCAGGCTACAGCAGTTATGCCAGAAGCCAGTGATTGGTACTAGCCTTCCTACAGCCCCAGAAATAGAGCAGCAAGCCTGAGATCTATGAAAACTGCAGATAGAGCTAGTAAAAGGTCCCTGTTTGCAGGTGTGCTGAAAGGGTTTAGTACCTGTTGCTGCTGTTACAGAGGGGGCTGATGTCCCCTTCCAGTGCACTCCCTTTGAAGAGGCCTGGTCGCTGCTCTGCCATAAAGGGGACTGGTGGGAAGACGAGGAAAGCAAGGCCCTGTAACTAATAAACAGGGTTAACAAAAGGGCAAAGAAAAGGGCGCTCTCCCTGGACCTGGGAGCCATCAGGACTTTAAAATTCTCCAAGAGAGGAGGAATCTGACTCAGAGACTGGCCAAAACCTCGTTGGGTTAGTAGGACCGGAGGCTGCATATTGAACTTATGGACTGCAGTTTGCTAGGCAGAGGTCCAAGCCCAGTTGTATAGGGGTTAAGCTACCTGTGTACAGCAAAACAACTTTGTCCTGTGCCAGAATACATTTTAAGGAAATTGGACAAACTGTATTTATGGCTAGAAAGAAGAACTGGCCGCAATGCACAGCCCTAACAGTGGCCTGCAGAAAACTGTATAATAGACTCAGATGATGCCTGCATCTTCATGGACATAGCTCAAGAGAGACAAATATTTGAATTATGCAATTTTTTGTCTCTGTCAATGCGTGTCACCCAAAATGAGTTCGCGTGTCACCTCTGACACGCATGTCATATGTTCACCATCACTGGGTTAGATTGTTTATTTCAGATTTTTCTTGTTTTTGAGATAGCTATGTAATGCTATGAATTATATCTTGGGTCTGCTTTTGATATTTGTTTCCAGGTGTCTTTTTATTTCCTCCCTGATCTCCCCATTAAACCATTCATTGTTTAGTAACATACTATTTAGCATCCATGTCTTTCTTTGTTTTTCTTTTTTTTCCCTTGTGATTAATTTCTAGTTTTATACCATTATGGTCAGAGAAGATGCTTGATATGATATCAAACTTCTTAAATTTATTGAGACATCTTTTGTTTGTTGGGAGTTTTTTTGTTACTGCTTCAATATCATTAGTTGTAATCTATCTATTCAGATTTTTTTTCCTGATTCCATTTGGAAGATTGTACATTTCTAGGAATGCACCAAATTTTATCTTACCATTTGTAACAGCATGGATGGGACTGGAGAGCATTATGCTAAGTGAAATAAGCCAGTCAGAGAAGGATAAATATCACATGATCTCACTCATTCATGAAATATAATGAACAACATAAACTGATGAACAAAACCAGATCCAGAGACAGAGAAGCATTGATCAGATCATCAAACCTCAAAGGGAAGGTAGGAGAGGGTGGGGGTATAGGGGATAGATCAACCAAAGGACTTGTATGCATGCATATAAGCCTAACCAATGGACACAGACAACAGGGGGGTGACAGCTAGAGTGAGGGGATTAGGGGGGTAATGGGGGGATAAGTACACATATGTAATACCTTAATCAATAAAACATTTAAAAAAATTTAAACATTTATATACAGTAAAGGCCTTTTTAAAAAATAAATCTTTATTGTTGAAAGTATTGCATATGTCCCTTTTTCCCTCATTGCACACTCCCGCGCCCCCCAAGGCTTCACCACCCTATTGTCTGTGTCTATGGGTTATGCATATATGCGTATGAGTTTATTGGTTGATCTCTCCCCGCCCCTTTCCGCGACACCCCCATTCACTCTCCCCTGCCTTCTCTCTGAGGCTTGACAATCCAACTGCACTCAGTCATGTATACATCCAGATAGTCTCCTAAGGCTAGCTGCTAGCTCAGGGTAGGCAAGTGAGATGAACAATCCAAGCACAGGGGAGAGGGTTAAGGGTCTCTGATTCCACAATCCAGGTCTTGGGTCCACTGGCAGTTGCATCTTCTCGAGGAACTCCTCCAACAGACCCGGTCACCAGTATTTATAGAACACCCAGGGCATTCCAATAAAATCAACAATTGAAAACCAGTGAACTTCATTCCTCAGAAATTACCTGAATAAATATATTTGACAGATGCAAATTTTGTATGGAAAATACTCTAAAACTATGGGGAAAGAAGTAAATTTTAACTATATACTAAGAAAATTGTGCATTTCAACTGGATATCAGAATCAATGAGGAGAACCTCTCATTCAATTATTATGATGTACAAAGGATCTCAGGATACTCTGCCAATTCAATTAAAGACAAATCGAAGGATGTAAAGTTCATATGTGAGGAACAGAGAGGAATGAAACCTATGAGACAAAAAAAGAATGTGACCAAGGAAACAGTATTCACTGGTCTACCTGTTTGGTTTTGTTGGTTTTACCAATCGTACTCCAAAAGCGATTGCAGAGATATTCACATTAGATTGTTCTGCTGTAGAGCCTCCATAGGGCACTCTTAATGTCCCTGTTCCTCAGACTGTAAATGAAAGGGTTCAGCATGGGGGTAACTACACTGTACATGAATGAGGCCACCACGTCCTTCCTGGGGGAAGGCAACAGTGCTGAACCAAAGTAATCTCCAATAGCTGTTCCATAAAATAAGCAAACAATTAACAGGTGAGAACCACAGGTGGAGAAGGCTTTATACTTCCCACCTATCGATGGAACCCTCAGAATGGAGGAAACAATTTTACAGTAAGAGCAAACG
>NW_005874285.1:0-16635 GCF_000147115.1 Myotis lucifugus | reverse complement strand
CGCGTCCTCAGCTGCTCAGGCAGGTGATGCTGTGCTTCCCCAGGTGCTGACGTTCCTCACCGCAGAAGGCAGAGGCACCTTTCCGGACAAGCTATCCAGCAAGCATCGAACGTCTTAAGGAGCGAGGGTTGACCACCACCCTGACCCCACCAAACTGCGGGTCTCCGCTCTTGTAGAAGCTGATCCTTTTGGCCACCACGGGGTGAGTGACGCTCAGGTGGCGAAGAGAAGGAGCTTGACCTTCAGAAGAAGTCGGATGCATCATGGAAAAACTAGAGGAAGGCGTTTCACTCATTTTGGCCAAGACCTAGATAGGGAAGAAAATTATTCATCTCCAGAATAACAGCACCATAAAGAATACATGATAATGATAATGATAATGCAAACTAAGTATGGTTATAGACATCCAGGATTTCGTTCATTCATTTATTCATTCATTACACCGGCCTGTGAAAGATAATTTTAAAGGCCCTAATAGTAAAAGGACATAAATGAAAACCAGTTAAATAATGATATTTCCTCATTTAAAGATAAAAAACAACCTTAAAGACACCTAAGAAGTGCCTAGGTAAATAAATTATGATATATGCACTCATGCAATGGAAAGCTAGGCAACCATTACACATGACTTTGTAGATCTGTATTTATTGGCATAGAAAAATGATCATGACCCATTGCTAAGGGAAAACGCAGTTTGTAAAATACATATGCTAAGACATTGCTAGTGTATTCAACAGCCCTCCCTATACATGGATTTCACATCTGTAGATAAAACCAACTGCAGATGGAAGATATTCAGGAAAAAAAAAGTTACGTTTTTGCTTATGTGTACTATGTAGTTAGGCCTACAATGGTTGCATCTCTACTGAATATGTACAGACTTTTTTCCTTGTCATTATTTCCTAAACAATACAGTATACTAACTACTTATATAGCATTTTCATTGTGTCAGATATAATCATCTCGAGGTAATTTAAAGTATAAGGGAGAATGCACATAGGTTATATGCAAATACTATATCATTTTATATATGGGACTTGAACATCCATGGATTTTCTTATCTGCGGTGTTCCTGGAACCAATTCCCTCATGGATACTGATGTTCAACTTGTACATCAAAGGTGGGCAAATGTGGGTTAATAATAATATAATAATTAATAAATGAATAATAACACAAGAGCAGACTCTGTTTTGTGTACTCACACCCATAAACCTACTTTTGCCCACCCCTGTATTTATTATACTAGTGGAAAAAGTCTAAAAGTATGCACAGCCCACTATTTATGACAGTTATCTATGATGGCAGTGCTCGGGATAATATTGATGGGGTTTTTTATACATTGCTAAATTTTATGGATCTTTAAAATTAACAGGTATTCTTGAACAATTAAAAAAAATAGAGACACAAATTAGAAACCATCCAGTGAGAAAATTAGTTCTGCATGCCCTCACAGTTAAGGAAAAGAGGGGAAATAAGAAAGATTTATAAAGTTCAATTGTCTGTTGGAGGGAACCAAATGAGTTCATCTGGAGGAAAATGTTTTCTGACATTAAATTCTAGAATCACATAAATCTAGTATCACATAAATCCTTAAATAATAGCCACATTAAGACTGTGTAAAATGTTTCTATTACAGATTGTAGAATGCAGGAAAATTATCTAACACACCACTAATCCTACTTGGAGAAACTGCAGTAAATAACTCTGTTTTGAATGACAGCTAAAAGTGGTGCAATCAGTACTGCTCCCACTACTGGTTCTCAAAGGAAAACTTCAGGAAGGAATTTCTAAGCCATTGGCAGCCAATCTCTGAGAATCTGATTGACAAGTAAGCTTCTTGTGGAAGGGTTTATCTGTTTGGGGGCTTGTTTTCCATTTGTAGCATATATGGGTATTTTCTATTGTTTTAAATCAATATAATCATTAGTGTCTTTTGATGTGGTAAAAAAAAAAAAACTCTACAGCCTTGAAGACAAATTAAACACACTAAATAAATGTGATCAGTATTATAGAGATGACAACAGCATGTTTGTAATTATAAATGAGCTATAATAAATCTGGCCCAAATCACCTACCTAAATGTTTGCAAGTTGTCATCTAAGATTATCCAGTATCATTTGTAAACCTTACTTATATGTAACTTAGGAAAATGAATGTAAAGATCAACCTATAAATTAGGTGTCTCCCCTTCTCCCTCCCCACAGGGTTTAAAGTAATTATGGTACTTAGGACAGTAAAGGCAGCTGCAGCAGGCATGCGGATCAGGATTGGGGAATCCAGCTTTGCCGTGGAGTCAGCAAAACTGCAGCCTCTTCTCATCCTCTGCTCATAAACTGTGGTCTGACCTTGAGCGCGCTGCTTAATCTCCGTGCCCTCACCAACCGTAAGAGGGAGGAATTCCTTCAATACTTAAATAAAAGACTCCAGAACTCCTTGTCTCCAATTACTTTTTAGGTTGGTTTACTTACACATTTTTCATGAATAGTGTTTGAAATACATTTTTCTCCTAATTCTGGAAAATTATATTTATGTGTAAGTACATAGTGAGGCTTTTCATTTCAATAGCTTTCTGACAGATCTCACTATTTGGAGAGCTGTTGACCTGGTGATCATGATGGGAACACAGTTATGTGAGCTGATAGGCTAAGGGTTTTGGTTTGTTGGTGTGTTTGTGTGTGGAGGGCTGACTAAAAAAGAGAAAGGAGATTTTGTGCTGGGACCAGGAAGGAGAACTTGGAAGATAAGGATAATTGGAAAGAAGGGTGGCCCCCATCGTTCCTATCCCACCGCTGCCCAGCCCTGAGCACTGGTTTTGAGTCAGATGCATGAAGGGAAGAAACTGAACGTACCATGCCCTGGGAAGATGCCAGATGCCCATCAGTGAAGGGGCATTTGCAGAGAAAGTACCTGCAGCAGGGTGGTTGCTAGCACCTTGATGAGGAGGCAGTAGCAAAAACAACAAAAACACAAGTTCGTATGTTCCTAGTGGCATGTAAGAGAATCTCTGGGAACTCCTAGAGCCACTGGGAGAAGTTTTAAATAATAGTGAGATTTTTGCATATATGCAGATGAGACTTAAAAGCCTATGGTAAGGTGGGAATTGTGTGTACAGCATAAAACATGATGAAGATTCTGTGTTATTGTTGAATAAAAGGATCTACTAGTATGTGCATATACTGCACAATACAATAATCAGGGAAGAGAGTACAAGCCAGGTTCCTTCCAGGGAAAGTGTTTCAGCTTTTGACTTGATCATATGTATCTTTTACAGGGATTATGGGAAATTCAGAGAGTAACTCAATAGCACAATTGAGGAAGAGTCCAGGTAGGAGAGATGAGTAGCCCAGCCTGAGGGATTGGGGCTGTGGGTAGGAAGCGATGGCAGCATCCAGAGGAAAGCCTATGAGGAGCTGTGGTGGAGATGCCCTCCAGGAAGAAGGCAGGAATGAGTGGAGAATCTGCCAGTGCACAGGAGCAAGGCCAGAGATTGGTTAGTAAGCCTTGACAGTAGTGTCCCCTCTCATGAAACAGAGCTACCAGCCTTCCACAACTTTTTGTTACCCTGACTCAGTTGTGCTTTAAAAACTAATCAGAGCCCTGGCTGGGTAGCTCATTTGGTTAGAGAGCTGTCCCAATATGCCAAGGTTGCAGGTTCAATCCTGGGTCAGGGCACATATAAGAAACAACCAATTAATGCATAAATAAGTGGAAAACAAATCTCTCTCTCTCTCTCTCTCTCTCTCTCTCTCTCTCCATCCCTTTCTCTCTGTGTCTCTAAAACCAGTAATAAAAATGAATCAGAATTTGGATGAATTTTTTAAATGTTTCTTTACATATGTCTTAAATAATAAGGTTTATTCTATCCCTCAGATATTGGGATGTGGCAGTAATATACTTAGGGGATTTCTAGGGAATAAAAACACTCCGTAGCCTAAAGCAGTCTAATTCTCCCAGCAGGTTAGGCTGAAGAAGAAGCAGAAATAGGTAACAAGAGAAACTGTAGAATTTTTGGCCCATCACTTTCCTCACCCCTGACTTCCCTAGAAGTAACAAACTGTCCTGCCTCCAGCCCAAATTATATTGAAATCTGCTTCTAATGATTTGGCAGCTTGCACCAATAGCTTCTCCTCTTCCATTCATTCTCTTCAGTGCCTAAAGTCATAGCATAAACTATCATGAATAATTGTACATGTATTGCTTCTTAAGATTGAGCAGGTTTTTTTAACCACCCTTTGGTTCCCTGAGTTCGTGATTGGTCTCAATTATCTGTGCTGCTCTGAGATAAACGCAGTGGTTGCCTCTACCAAGAGAGTTGTACCTTCTCTACGCTACTCATTTGACAAAACAAATGGCAGACTTACAATAGCCATGCATCATTTCACTAATTGTAACTTAAATGTAATTTTCTACCATGAAGTAGGAATTTAGAAAGAAGAATAACAGGAAACAAAATAAGAAAAATGGTATATTCATAGTATTAGTTCTATGGCACTTCAGAGATTTAATGTTGCAAGAAAAAGTGGTTCATTTCACAGATTATCATAACTATGCAGTGGAACTGAGGGGTGGGAGTTCAGAAAGGAAACACAAGAGTCCCCTATGGTAGTCGAAGCATTGTTGAATTATAAGCAGCTTTCTTTATAATGTGTTGCACAGATTTCTCTAATCAGTAAATAGTGATTTTATAATCAGTAAAAAGAAAATGTTACTCATATTTTATTACACTAGAATTTCTTCATTTCCTGAGAGTGAGGTTCCCTTCTACTTCAATATCAGCATATTGTGAAGGTTTGTGACATATTTAGGTATTAGGAATATTTCTTCCTTTTCTAATGGTTAAAGATAGAACACAGATATGCAATCTAGATATAAAATAAAGTTTAACTAGCTAAGCATAGCTTATTTTCAAAAATAAAGATTTCAAATAATTTTGTACTTACCAGAACTTGAAACTTCCTTATTAAAAAAAAAAAGATGTTTTAAGTTGTTTGTATAACTCACATGAAGGTTACTGGATATGTAACCTGCTCATTTCTTGCAAAGAAAGGAATGTCTTTGGGTTTATTGTTAGTGCATCCACTCAGGGCTTTAGTACAGCCAATTAATTTAATTCAAGGTGATGCTAATCACCAGACAGGATTCACCTTAAAGGGGACCACAGCCAGAAACAAATCAGTTTCTAGCATGCTCCACAGTTCTGAAATCTGCCTAATTAGAGTGTCCCTTGTATTATCTTGCTTACCTAGTGTCATTCTCAGGAGAAAACACTTTGCCAATTTATAAACATTTCTCTCCCAGACAACCTTAAGTCCTCACTTATTTATGTTGAAGAGAAAAAAATGTTATGCTGCCAAAAATGAAATAGTTTGACAGTTTATCATTCTATGAAAAGTAATTCTGAGTCAACATTTGCTCATGATAGTCATTAAATAAGCAAAGGACCTAAGCCTTTTTGTTTTTAATGTAAGCACTTTTTATTACCTCATCAGTGTAGTTCTAATGAAAATGGCTGGAAGTGTGAACAAAGTCGCTGCTCAGCATAACACAGGACAAATGAGAGAGGCAGAGCATGAGGACATGAAGGAATTTTACACTTCTGCATACACAGCACTCTTCCATTGCTTTGCTTAATCATGATGGGAATTTGAACATGTTCTAGGACTTTCCATGAAGTCCCCAGATGACACCTGCTGCTCCTGATGGCTACCTGTAGCCTAATCGGATTTGCAGATACCTCACCTCATCGGATTTCTTACCAGGCTTCCTGCCTTCTTTCTGAACCACAAAAACAAGGTAAGAGGCCCTTCAGGAAGGAAAGATCAGGTTCAAATATGTTCCCAAATGTTGTCTCCAAACAGATCACACACAAAAAATGATTATGAAATTATATATTTTGTCTCATAAATACTGCTTTGTAATAAGTCACCTATTCAAACGTTAAAAAAATAGTAAGAAAGGAAGGACAGGAGGGAGGGAAGGAAGGAATGATGGGAGAGAGACAGAAGGGGGAAAAACAAGAAGGAAGGAAGGAAGGAAGGAAGGAAGGAAGGAAGGAAGGAAGGAAGGAAGGAAGGAAGAGGGGAGGTGTAGATACAAGAAACAATAGTATTTAAGTATGATACAACCCTCCATTCATAATCATAACTACCTACACAAAGACATGGCTGTTAAATAAGTAAAGACATTTATGATTACAGCCTAGCACTAGGCATGAATGGTCTCATTACCACCTCCAAATTGGGAGGCAATAAATGAGAGGTAATTTTTTACATACAGGAATTGTTAATAAGATTGTCAGCTGATTTCTCATCAGAAATCTTGGAGGCCAGAAGGCATGGTGATACATTGAAAGTGCTAAAAGATAAAAACCTCAATCAAGACTTCTATATCTGCCAAAACTGTCCTTCAAAAATGAGGGGGAAATTAAGACATTACCACATAAACAAAAAGTCAGGGAGTTCATTACCACTAGACCTGTTCTGTAAGAAATTATAAAAGAAGTTCTTAGCATAGAAATGAAAGACTACTAGACACCACCCAATGAAGTGAAGTAATCAATATGAAGAAAGCAAGACCTCTAGTAAAGGTAAATACCTTCAGGTAAAGGTAAATGGGTAAAAGGTAAATTATATAAAAACCAGTATTGTTATCATTTTTGTCCACAACTCCAGTTTTTTTTACATGACTTAAAATAAAAATGCATAAAAACAATTATTAATGTCACTGTGCAAACAATGCATAAAACCTTCATTTCTGATATTAATAAAAGGGAGAGGGGAAAACTGATTGGATTGAGCTACCCCATTCCGACTTTAACTTGGTCAGACCCACTGCCTAATGCAGTGGTTCTCAACCTTCCTAATGCCGTGACCCTTTAATACAGTTCCTCATGTTGTGGTGACCCCCAATTTCATTGTTACAAGTTGAACATAATTAAAACATAGTGATTAATCACAAAACAATATGTAATTATATATGTGTTTTCCAATGGTCTTAGGCGACTCCTGTGAAAGGGTCGTTCAACCCCCAAAGGGGTCGCGACCCACAAGTTGAGAACCGCTGGCCTAACGTGAGTTCCACAGATGAGACTGCAGACTAAACACAGGTTCAAAGTCAATAATGACCTCCCTATCCCTTCCAACAGAGCAGCATGGCAGCCCATCCTACGTTGAGGGTCTTCCCTATATCTGGTCTCATTTACTCCCTTTACATTACAGCCTTCTGCCTCTGTCCCAGTGAGCCCTGCAGCCTATCACTCTGCATATAGTGGATATGGCAGCACATGCCAGATGGCCACGAGATTAGCTGGATTTGTGAGTGATTACAAATCAAATTGCTGATGTGGGGGAGGTAACGGACAGCTAATGGGATGAGTTGAATCCCAGCCTGAGAGACTGAGATTTACCACAACAGAACTAACACAGATTTTGGAGAAAGAAAAGGACAAGACAAAAATGGTATTTAAGATGATATTCACTAGCAGCATTCAGTAAATGTACACAGAGGATGAAAAAGGAAAAGACTGGGGAAAGAAATGCAGCATGGAAACAAATCTTTAAGAATTGGCTTGGAATAAAATGGTGGTCTGTAATGAAAGCAAAAGATATTTCCCAACCACTGTTCTAGGTTCCACAGAGACAGCACAAATGAAGCACAATCTCTGCCCTACAGGAACCGTCCTTCTAAAGGGGAAACTAAAGCCCTAGATGGTTTGGCTTGGTGGATGGAGTGTCAGCCTGCAGACTGAAGGCTCCTGGGTTTGATTCTGGTCAAGTGCACATGCTCAGGTTGTGGGCTCCATCCCCAGTAGGATGCATGCAGGAGGCAGCTGATCAATGATTCTCTCTCCTCATTGATGTTTCTATCTCTCTCTTCTCTCTCCCTTCCTCTCTGAAATCAATAAAAATATATCTAAAAATAAAAAATAAAGGGGAAACTAATAATGCAATAGGCACCACTCATACCTTATTTGACACACATTCTCAAGTTTTCTCCCTGTGTACCTTCCTCAGAGAGGTTAGAAAGCCAAGTACTCACCTCCCAATCTCTACGTCAGTAGTCTAAGTGATCTTGTTTAGGCCAAGACAATGTAAGAGAGCTCTAAAGGAGCACTTCTGGAAACTTTTGCTTTCTTGATAAGAGACACACATGGTGCCACCCCCTTTTCTGCCTTCATGCCTGGAATATGGGATTAACACATGGAACTACTAAGAGGCAACAAGTATGAAGATAAAAGGTTAACACACTAAGGATGGCCAAGTAGAGAGATAGGAGAGCCTGGCCAGTGTGGCTCATTTGTTGATAGCGGACCTATGAACCAGAAGTCACAGTTCAATTCCCAGTCAGGGCACTGCCTGGATTTGGGGCTCAACCCCCAGCAGGGGGCGTGCAGAAGGCAGCCGATCAAGATTCTCTCTCAACATTGATGTTTCGATGTTCCTGTCTCCCTCTCCCTCTCCCTTCCTCTCTGAAATTAAAAGAAAAGAAAGAAAAGAAAAGAAAGAGAGAGAGAGAAAGGGAAAGGAAAGGAAAGGAAAGGAAAGGAAAGGAAAGGAAAGGAAAGGAAAGAAAGGAAAGGAAAGGAAAGGAAAGGAAAGGAAAGGAAAGGAAAGGAAAGGAAAGGAAAGGAAAGGAAAGGAAAGAAAAGAAAAGAAAAGAAAAGAAAAGAAAAGAAAAGAAAAGAAAAGAAAAGAAAAGAAAAGAGAAAAGGAAAGGAAAGAAAAGGAAAGAAATAAAGAAAAGAAAAATAGAAGAAGAGTCCTGATAGCCAAAACCGGTTTGGCTCAGTGGATAGAGCGTCGGCCTGCGGACTGAAAGGTCCCGGGTTCAATTCCGGTCAAGGGCACGTACCTGGGTTGCGGGCACATCCCCAGTAGGAGATGTGCAGGAGGCAGCTAATCGATGTTTCTCTCTCATCGATGTTTCTAACTCTCTATCTCTCTCCCTTCCTCTCTGTAAAAAATCAATAAAATATATTTAAAAAAAAAAAAAGAAGAAGAGTCCTGATAGCTATGTGAGCAACTGGACTAATCTGGCAACCACCTAACTCTTCTAATGAGAAAAATTAACCCCATTCCTGATACCAACTGCTGAAATAGAACTCTTTATGGCAAGCAACCTTGTCTGACTCTGGGAGGTTACATAAAAAAGGAGTCTATTAAAAGAATAGTGAATGGCTCACAGAATCTTTGAAAGTTCTAAAGAATAAGGCTCAAATGTAAGATTCTAGGAACAACATAAAAACCTTTCATAGAACTGGCCTGACGAGGAATCACCTGTACACCACAGAGCCCATGTTGTGAAAGTTTGCACCCTTGCCACTTTTCTACCAGGAACACGATTATACTTCAAATAAGATCAACCTAGCTATTCACCTTTGCTGTCACCCTAACCAGAAAATCAATTTCACAGGAAGCCTGCTGTTTCACCTTGCTCACCTCCAACCTACACTAGTACCTGTGCCCTCATTTGGGGGAAAAATGGAAAGAAAATATGTAGCTTATTTAGCTCCTACAGGAAGAAATAGTCTTTGGCCTATGAAGATTCATAAGGTGAATAATCTCCCAAACTCAAACAGGGTGATTTGCAAAAATGACTGCAATTCCCTGCAAACCCCTTTACTATGTAATCTGTAGCTCCAACCATCAAGAGGTGATATCTGTTTTTTTTTCTCCCCTATTCCATGAATTTTGACTGCTTTGACCAATAGAATGAGGCAGAGGGGATATTATGCCAGCAACAAAACTAAACCTGCCTCAAGAGGATGGGTATACTCTGTCCTCCTAAGAATCCTCTATTATTCATGAACTAGAGGCCCGATGCATGAAATTCATGCAAGGGGCTCGGCCCTCACAGCCTCAGTGGCTGCCTCAGCCCTCGCAGCCATAGTGCCTGGCTTTGTCCAGAAGGTCGTCCGGAAGGTCGTCCAGACAGTCATTCTGCTGTTTGGCCGTCCAGTCTAATTAGCATATTACACTTTTATTATTATAGATAAGCCTTGTCTGGCCTGCTAGTTGATGAAAAACACTTACTCCATGTGTCTGATTTACCCCAGCAAACAGCTGGCCAACCCTCAGAAACAGAGCCACCTACCTGATCGCAGACACATAAGTAAAACCTGCCTAACACCGAAGATCATCCATCTGAGCCCAGTCTGCTTGGCTCACCCAAAAAGTATAAGCTCAATAAATGTTTGTTTTAGCCACTACGTTTGGGGTGATGTTTTATGCCATAAAAGCTAATGGACATTAATATAAGTTGACAGGAGAAGATGTGACTTTGGGTAGTGGGCACACAGTGCAATATACAGAGCTTGTAACATAGAAACCCACACATGAAACCTATATGTTCATGTTGACCAATGTCACCCCAAACAATTTAATAAATTTTTTAATTGTTTTATTGCTTAAAGTTTAATAAATATTTTTAAGCTAATGGACAAAATTACAGGGAGCATAAAAAAATAAAATAGTAAATAAGATAATTTAAGATTTGAAAAAACTAAAGCAGTATAATTTAGTAGAAAGTGATGACTTAAATCTGAAGAATCAAAAACTATTTAAAGATATAGAAGAAATGTATTCCAAACAAAAGCAACAGCCCATTTGCAAAGGTCCTGAGACAGGAACTGTGACTAGCATTGCTTAAAAATATGAACAAAGTGGAGAGTGACAAAAGGTAACATCAGAGAAATAGGAAGAGACCAGATTGTTTAGGGCTCTCTAAACCCTGGTAAGGATTTTGGATTTTATTCTGGTGAGGAAACCTGATTCACATTTTAGAGAGATCGCTCACCTGCTGTGAGGCGCATGGGCGTTAGAACAGCAGGAGGAGAGGCCAGAGCCCTGTTTGGTAGTTACTATAATAATAATAATAGGAAATATCTGCTCAATTTTGCTGTGAGCATAAAACTGCTCTTAAAGAATAGCTTTTTTTTTAATTGGGGGAAAATTGGAAGAATGTATTTAAGAGATTAGTAGGAGAGGGAGAGAGAGAGAGAGAGAGAGAGAGAGAGAGAGAGAGAGAGAGAGAGAGAAAGAGAGATGCAGGGAGGGAGGAAGTCAACAGGACCTAATGCGACTTACTGAAAGCTGCTGTGTGCCAGGCCCAGTCCCTGGAGTCACTGGGCATCTATAGGCACTCCACCTGGTGGAGTGAAAAGGGTGGGGACTTTAGAATCATGCAAAGCTGGAAGTGCATCTGTAGGCCACCACTTAGTAACTGAGTGCACAGGGTGAGTTACTTATCTATCTGAGCCTCCACATCTTCTGTAAAAAAAAAAAAAAAGATAAAAATAACTGTCTCACGGGCTGCTCTAACAGCTCAATGTGTCGCATATGCAAAGTGCCTAGCCAAGTACTTTTTAAGCAGTAGACATCCTAGAAGTGTTGGTTTCATTTCCTTTCATTTACTTCCCTGATGGAAGATCCAGTATCTGAATAAAAGCTGAAAGTCAAGGGATCCTGTAACCAAGGTAGACCTGTGTCTGGATATGTAATCAGGTCAACCACGATCTTTTCTTCTATAAATCTTACTCAATAACCTTTCCCCTGAATAGTCTCACTTAGCTACACCGGCACCTTCAGGCAACTGACACCAGCTACTGACCTAACATGACAAGTAGAAAACTCCAGGCTAAACTGAAATGTCAGTTTAGTGTCCAGAGCCTTTTCTGTTGCCAACGCCTGTGATCCACTTCCTTCTTTTGGGTCCTGCTTCCCACTGTGCTGAGATCCAAACACTGAAGCTGCTTTCCTAAACTCCAGCCCAACCGCTTGCTCTAATCTTCAAAGAACACTTCCTGTACCAGTCCGGATTCTGGGCCTAACTCTGACCCTCAGCGCCATGATTAACTTTCTCTGGGTCCCTCTTAATCCACGGTGGCCTCTCCTATGGCTTCTCCAATCTCGCTTTTGCTCTTTCACACCCAGCTCCCTTCCATCTGTTCAAAGCTACTTACACTCTTTCAGAGCATTCCATCCTGAGAGCATTACCCACCATGGATGCATTGTTTCTGTAAGATTGCTTCTTTAATCTTATAGCACGAAGTATTCTTCTGCATTTGGACTGGCTTTCTATCCCAAGGGAATAACTTAAATTGAAAAATGTTCTATAACTTGCAGCTGTATTCACAACATACAGTCACAAGTTGACCTGCCAATGAATATTAAATTCCTTATCAAAGATGGATTAACTCTGCTGTAAATGTAATTCAAAAATAGCAACAGACATAAGGCAACATGATTGGACAGCTTCGCTTTGTAGGAGAAGAAATCTGCAAGACAGGATTTAAAATGCACTAAACTCAACAGTGTATGAAATGGCACTTTTGTTGTAATTTTAAGCTTTTTAAGTAGAATCTATAAATATATCTAAAAAATTCCAAGAAGGCTAAAGAAAAAAACATATGAGAAAACACAAAAGAGAGATAGAGGAAGAGATTAGACATGAAATTAGAAATGGAAAAAGTCCTTAGGCCACCTTGTCCATTTCCCTGCCAGCATAGCTCATTCTCCAGGGTTCGTCCAGTCTAATTTTAGATGGCTGGAGAGTCTTGACTTCAGGCACTTCATTTGTAAAACCATTCTGCTGTCTAACAAACCTTCATGATCTGTCAATCCTTCTAGTTCTTGTGCCTAAATTTTCAACCTTCCAATAGGTTCCAAGGGTCTCCTGGCCTTCGCTGGCTGCAATGCCCAGGTACAGTGCTAGAGGGAAAATGTTCTCTTCTTTGTCAGATCTATCTATAAAATACCTCAGAAAGGTGAGATCTTATCAAAACCAAGATAGGCATTCTCCAAAGATCACCAGTGGGCTGGTGCAGGAGAACCTGAGTCCTACTTTGTTTTCAATATTACAAAGCATCCAGAGGCTTAAGAATCTCTACTTAGATTTTTCTTTCCAAAGTCCAAATAGTTCACTGAAAGGCATAATAAACACCACCAGTTATGAAATGGCCAATACTTGCCAGACATTACCCCTGATACTTTATATACATTGACTCTGACCTTACAATAAACGACCCTACACAGCAGTTATTCGCCGTTTCCTACATATGAAGACACGGAGACTTGTGGGTTGGAGTTAAAATAGTTCAGTCATGTCCGTCTGGCTGAAACCCTTGCTTTTCCCGCTGCCTGTGCCATTTCTACAGCAACTTTGTCAGAGAATGTGAGCGCCTGATTCTGGGCTCTCCACGTCCAAGCAGATGATGTCTCCTGACCCGGGGAGACTGTGAGGAGATGGATGGGGCAGAGCACCACACTTCCCAGAAGACACACTGCCTCTAAGCATTCTGGAGACAAGCTCAGAGAGAACTAGGTGGGCATTGCAGCTCTGTTGCAGAAATGAGGAACCTAGACTCGGGGGCTAGGGAACACCAGGGCATGCAGTGGGGTAGAAAGACCCAAGCTTCCGTAAGTGGGGAGTGAGCAGGACAAAGCAGCAGCTCCTGATACTTGGCAAACACATTTAGGTTCTGACCATCCCATTGTGGCTTCAGCTACTTTGGATCCATTCTAGGCTTTGAATCAGGGTCTGAACCGATTTATGGGACCGGGTGTTTTAAAGAACCTGACTCAGAACTTCTCCTTGACCCGGACCCTAAAAAGAATATCAGGACTCATTCCTATAGCTCAGTCGTCCCCAGTGCCCCACACTAACAAAGGGTAACAAAATCCCACCAGGCACCAAAGCCTTCCTTAGCCAGAGTGGCAAGGGAGGAGCAGATCTGCCCAGGTAGGTGAGTCATTAATACCTCCCTGCTTTTCAGCTTTCAGAATTGATCCTACATTTTAGCTTCTTGGACTAGGCTCCTCATCAGTTTGCTTCGTTTTCTCCCTCATTTGGAGGGAAATGTTGAGAATCATCAAAGGAGCCTGTCGGCAGCTGCTGATTTACAGCTGTGTGTCTACTGAGATAACACAGAGTGGAAATCTGGGCACTTCAGGCCCCTGATTTCAGCTTCCTAGACAGAAGCTCTGCTGATTAGATTGGCAGTTCTTGAAACAACACACTGATGCAGCTTTTTCAAACATGAATTGGAACTCACATTGACGACACATGCAACCTTAGGAATACAGCACTGGAACCGAGAACTGTAAGGGTAATGAAGAATCTGCTTATTTGGGGAAGTGATTTTATTCCTCTCACTTTTCAAAGGACAATAAATCTATTTCTAAGAAGGGCCCGAGGCAGACATGAGTTGGAATCCCAGCCCTGTGGCTTACAGTATGTACCACTTCTGTGAAGGCACTTAGCTTTCCCTGAAACTGTTCCCTCAGCTGAAAAATGGCTACACTAATACCCTGCTGACACAGTGCTGGTGAGAATTAAATCAAGGGACTTGCTTAGCACAGTGTTTTGTGCTTAACAAATGCTGGAGTCCTTCCTTTGATAAACTGCACAAAAGAACACAGCAGCTCATTTTAAAAAATAATAATAAGATAGTTTTATTTGAAAGGTAGCACGTCACCCTTGTGAGAAATATTAAAATAGTTTACTCCCAGAGCAAAAGTCAGAGGTAAAAGAAATGAAATTAGTTGTAAATTTTCAACTAATTTTTGTCAGCTCATATTCTTTTTTTTTTTTAATATATTTTATTGATTTTTACAGAGAGGAAGGGAGAGGGATAGAGAGTTAGAAACATCAACCAGCTGCCCGGTCAAGGTACATGCCCTTGACCGGAATTGAACCTGGGACCTTTCAGTCCGCAGGCCGACGCTCTATCCACTGAGCCAAACCGGTTAGGGCTGTCAGCTCATATTCTTTAAGAAATGAATCAATCCCTCTAAGCCATGTCTTACTCTGTAATTAGAAAATGCTTCCAACATTTCCATCTTCTTTCTGAAAATGTCTACCAAGCTTCTCATCAGGAATTTGTCCAAGTCTGAGGTTACCAAGGCACCAGTGAAAAGCCATTGGAGCACACTAATTAAAGGGATGGTTTGACAATGGACACACCTGGATATGAGCCCCCCCCCCTTTATTTACACTTCCGAGCTGTGTGGCCTGGGTAATTATACAGCCTAAGTCTCCATTTCCTTATCTACAATATAGGGGGGTTACCATAGTATATATCTTTTAATATTATTTTTGAGGATTAAATGAAATAAAGTAGTGTAACACTAGTAAGAAATCATGTTAGTCATTTTATTATTAACGAGCAATCCATAACACATGTGACTGATTCATAACATACTATGTAAGAAAGGAATGTGAATTTAAACACCATTCTCAAAATTGCATAAGCACAATTCATTTATTCATTGTGGGAAACCACATAGACTATAAACTCTGAATGAGGATTCATTACTTCTAATATTTATCATTTTCCTCTTTCCATGGAAGTCCCACATAAATGATTAACATTTCTTACCAAATATAAGCAATCTTTTGTCTTAGATAACTTTATCTTATTTAAAGAAGTTATCATTTCATATTTAAAATTGTAGGATAGTAGATATGGAAACTGGAAATAATAAGTAATCTAAAACATATTCTGATCAATCAGTGTCTATCAAATTTAACCTTGGGCTATTGATAACACCGGCCACACCTAGGATTGCCTCACCACCACATCCCTGTTGGCCCTGCTGTTGGGAGTCTTATCTAGGAAACTAAGCCCATGAATTTCCGGACCCAAAGTGGAAAGAGATTAGCTCTTGCCCTAAAATTAATCACTTCCCAGTGTTTTCACTTCCAGACTTCTAAAACTTTCCCTGAAGTTTTGAAAGTGAACAACTGTTACATGTCTGTAACAAAGATGATCAATTGCACTCTGATCCCAAATTAAAATGGGAACCTGTAGGATCTCTTCATTGTGACCCATAGGGCATCCTTTTTTTTTAGCATAGCTGTCAGTGACTTTTCTGATATCTAGCATACCTTTGAAGAATGTCTTTAAAGCATGAGAAGAAACACAGTGTAAATTAGGTTACCATTAAGTAATGCAAAAGAAATTGAAACATACCCTCCATAGCTGCTAATGAAGCTGTTTAAGCAAGTAGCTGTTGCAAGACTGATTGCCAGCATTAATGAGTGGTAAGAATGACATACATATTCATTCATTATTTTCCTCCTTAGGACATGTAAATAGCACACAGGCTGGGCGCTTCCTAAAGCAGCAAAGAGTGATTGAAAAAGTGATGTTTTCCTTCTCTCTGCTCACACCCTCAGGTGAGGAAGAACTACTCTCTCACCAGTTAATCATGGTTCTATGGGAAGGGGCATTTCCAGTTAGGAAGTGCACTGTTTTTCAGACACTTCATTGGTTTTTCTCCATCTCAATGGCTTTGTTACATTAGGGAACAACTACTTCAGGACCCGTAAATTCCAAGTCATCATAAAACCATCATCTAGTGTAATAGTCTTAGAATGAAGGGATTGCTTTGGCAGAATCCCTGAGTTACAGCTCTGCATCCACTACTTTAATTCATCTAAAAGTGGAGGGCTCCTTAGCTTAGGACAAAGCCCATAGTTAGCTCCAGATATAAGAAAGTTCTTACTTATGGTGAGTTAGACTGGTCCTCAAGATGTCTATCTACTCCTTTGTATAAGTTCTATATGGACAGCAACAGGAGTTTCCATGTGAATTGTGGAAATATCTGCAAAGGTAGCCTTTGATGGGGAACCCC
>NW_005874284.1:0-16642 GCF_000147115.1 Myotis lucifugus | reverse complement strand
CTTTAAATAGTAAAGAATAAAAAAAAGAAGTAATGGACTGCTAGTTAAGTCCCCAGCTGGTCAGGAGCAGGAGGCTGGCTCTGGTAAATACTGACTAGTTAAACGTGCTTCATGGTGCATCATGCTGTGACAGGAGAGGAGGCTGGGTGACACAGAACTGCAGAGCATGATTACTCATCAATATGTAGCTCCTTCCTCCTAGACCACACCATCCTATTCTGAATTTACCACAAAGTGTAAAAGGTCAAAGGATTTGAAAGGCTGTGAATTAATGAAGATGTCTAGGAGAAAACTCCCAATTTAAGTTCAAAGTCATCACTTCAACCTCTCTTCAGAGAGAAGATTCAATAGAAAGCTACTTGCAATGGCTTTGGGTGCCAAAATGCTCTGAAGTACCAGAATTTCCAAAAACATTTACATGATGACAGGGGATCGGGCCTGTCAGCCCTCTCTGCCTTGACCACTCCCGATCCTGCAAGATGCTCTAGAGCAGTGGTTCTCAACCCTTGGCTGCACATTAGAATCACCTGGGAATCCTTTTAAAATCCTGATTTCTGGCCTCATCCTCCGGAAATTCTGTTTCTTTGTTACTAATGTTGTGGCCTCACCCCATAACAAAGAAACAGAATTTCCGGAGGATGAGGCCCAGAAATCAGGATTTTAAAAAGATTCCCAGGTGATTCTAATGTGCGGCCAAGGTTGAGAACCACTGCTCTAGGGAATCCTGGCTCCGGGCGAGGCGAGCGCTGTGCTGTGGGCTGCAGCCCGTTTATCGTGTTGCAGGTGTTAGAGCGCATTGGTCATTGTCGGTGTGACGTGGGTGCTGTGCGTGGGAAACGGTTTTCTGTCATGTGCCTTACTAAGCTGTGGGCTGCAGCCCATCTATTGTGTTGCACTGTGGCCTTTGAAGGAGAGAAAGTGACTGTGTTTTGCAATGCCACAAATCAGAACTGAGCTGGAAACTTTTTGAAAGATGAGTTGAAGTGGCTCCAGAAACATGTTGCATTTGCTCCCCATGAGCAATGGTGGTGTTTAGGCCCTGCAGTGTCCCAGGCATGTGGCAGGACCTAGGGGGTACATGAACAAACAGACTGAGGAAACTAAAGCAGTTGGAGAGAGAGCCACATTGACAGACCGCGAGGAGGTGCAGGGAGAGCCATGGGGCGGGGGTGGGGGCGGGGAGGGGGGCTGCAGCACAGGCAGGCATACAGCTGCAGAAAGGGAGGGACAGGCCGTAGGAAAGTGCACAGTCCTCAGGGTGGGGTGGGGTGAGGCGTCCAAGAGGAAAGGTGGGGGGTTAGTGGGGAGGCAGCTGCAAAGGCCAGGGCACATCTTCCTTATCCACGTGCCATGACACAAGTTTTAAGGTTCCAAGATCGTCCAAGAGGCCCACTGTTTAATAAGAGCAGTTTGGGAAAAGGAAGTGAGGGCAAGAACATTGTTAAAAAATACAGCTCCCAGCTGGAGAGCGTGTCCAGACGAAGGAGAGGAGAATGCTGTGGAGCAGTTGGGAGGTGAGAAGCAGAGAGCGCTTTGGAGTGACGGAGTCGGGGGAGTCTGAGGGCGCTGCCAGGAGACGGGGCGATTTCCAGCCAGAGCAGTGCAGAGCCAGCCGGTCAAAGGCGACAGTGGGATAAGGTGTTCTGACTTCACAGTCAAGCAGCATACCTCCCACGTGCTTGTTCTGGGAAGACGGGCAGCCGGGAATGGGGCCTGACCGGGTGGGAAGGGGCTCCCACATAGATTAGACGGACGAGGACGCGGGACAGGACGGCGATCCAGGAACACAGCACAAATGAGAACGGTGCCAGGAGATGACGCGGCCTCAGGTCGCCGCGCTGCTCCCGCCTGTCACCTGGGGTGGCAGGTGGAGCCCAGTGTCCTAGCTTCATCATGAGTCCCACGGGTCAGTTCCACACTGACTGCGGGAACCAGGTCCAGGAGGAAAAGAGCGAGTGGGGACACATTTAAAACCATCCCTTACCTTTGAGGAGTTGGGCATGAAAGAGGAAACTAAGATAGGCAAGTGGGTGAGCAGGGAGGCGGCAGCTGCTGCAGGCGAGGACTCGGCACCACAGAGGGACTCTAGGTTCTGGACTCGGAGGCTGGGGGCGGGGGTGCGGGGAGGGGAGGAGATGGGGGCAGGAAGCGGCCTCCATGGTCGGTAGGGGGGTGACGTCTTCTGACATGAAGACAGCACAAACCCTATTAGAGCACATTGGTCATTCATTATCAGTGTGACGGTGCTGTGCATGGGAAACGGACTTTCTGTCATGTACCTTATTAAACTGCGTGAATTAATATAGTAAAATAACTAAATTTCAGAAATAGGAAGTGAAGCAGAGTGTTCTGTGGGGCAGCCCTCTTAGCTGCAGCAGCTCTTTGAGTGTTGACAAAAGCTGAGGGCCTTGTAACCACCACAGCCAGGGTACAGAGCAGTTCCCTCGTCCCAAAAGCTGAATCTGTTTTTAAAAATAAATTTTGGTGCCCGGCTGGTGTGGCTCAGTGATTGAGCTTTGCCCCATGGACCAAGAGGTCCTGGGTTTGATTCCCCGTCAGGGCACATGCCCGGGTTGCAGGTTTGATCCCCAGGAGGGGGCGTGCAGCAGGCAGCTGATTGATGTGCCTCTCTCAGCAATGTTTTTATCCCTCCCTCTCCCTTTCTATCAAAAAATCAATCTAAAAAATATTAAATAAAGAGATAGATTTGGTATTCGCTAAGTTCTTTCTGATTCCGTCCCTACTCCCCCTTTAGAATAACGGTTCTTACTGGTGACTCCGCGCCCCAGGAGACATTTGGCAGTATCTGCAAACATTTTTTGTTTTGTTAATCCTCACTTGAAGATTTTTTTTTTAATTGATTTTAGAGAGAGTGGAAGGCGGGGAGAGAAACATCGATGTGAGAGAGACACGTCGATTGGTTGCCTCCCACACATGCCCAACCAGGAATCAAACTTGCAACCCAGCCAGGTACATGCCCTTGACTGGGAATTGAACCTGTGACCCTTTGGTCCGAGGGCCGGTGCTCTAACCATGGAGCATGCTGACCAGGGCTCTGTAGACATTTTTAGCTGTCACAACTGGGGGAATACTGCTGGTACCCCATGGGTAGAGGTCAGGGTGCCACCAACCCCAACCATGCACAGGGCAGCCCCACGACAGAATGAGCTTGTCCGAGTGTCTGTCGGGAGCATCAGATCAAGAGACATTCCCTCTTCTTCCCTCTGGGAAGTCAGAGTGACTGAGTGTGGAGTCCGTTTCCCGTCATCGGGCTCAGTGGAAAGGTCCATGAATATAATTGACACGGGCCTCTTTGCTTTGGGGCAATAAGCTGTAATATATGGTGGTTCTTTGAAGAGCTGTGTGGTTTGAGTTACAACAGCGGTTCTCAACCTGTGGGTTGCAACCCCTTTGGCGGTCGAACGACCCTTTCACAGGGGTCGCCTAAGACCATCCTGCATATCAGATATTTACATTACAATTCATAACAGTAGCAACATTACAGTTATGAAGTAGCAATGAAAATAATTTTATGGTTGGGTCACAACATGAGCTGTATTTAAAGGGCCAGAAGGTTGAGAACCACTGAGTTACAACTCTCCCTGTTGTGCACGTGACGCTGACTGTGCCTGGTCTCGTGCAGATCATCCAGGCGCACGGCGGTGCAGTGGACCCCACGCTCTCCAGCCGCTGCACACACCTGCTCTGTGAGAGCCAGGTCAGCGGGATGTTCGCACAGGTGAGCCCGCGGCCCCCCAGGCCGGCGACGATTGTGCTTGGGGAGGACTTACCTACCTCTAAGGATGACTCTCATGCCCTTTGTGGGAGGTAACTTTCATGCCCTGGTGCTAGGAGAGAGCAAGGAGGCTCAGGGTGTTAAGGGTGGGCGGGCCGCCCCCACTCAAGCTCTGGTGCTATGAGTACCTGGTGGGTGGCACCAGGATGCCCTCCTCCTGAGGGACTGTCCCCAGGGCCTGGCTGTACATGCCTCCCAGAGCTTCCCTCTCTTTCCTGAAAGAGGCCCTTGTTTGTACCAGACCTGCATTACTGTGTCAGTGATAATGACCTCCCCGATCGCCCCCCCGCCCCCCCCCCCCCCCCCAAAAAAAAAAGGAGAAATGCGTGGGGACTTTGCCTGGGGTTCTTGTTAGGCGCAGACCCGTTTTTCTTAAGTTGTATGTGGGGCCCTCTGTGTGCTTGTGGGAAATTTAATTTTCATGATCATAAATGTTCCTCATTCTATGAAGTTAGCCCCCAGGTGTGATAAGACTTGTAGCTTTCACCTCCACGGCAGGTGCTCACTCATGTTTGTTGGCATCGTTTCGAGTGGCGTTAAAATTAGTTCTTTTAGTGAATTGAGCGTTAAACATCATGGAACTCTGTGATTTCCAGTGTGGGCTGTAGCTTTGCCACCTCAGGTAGTGTAGCCCTGCAGTGACAGCTCACTGACCCCCTGTTGCCATCGCAGGCCCTCAGGGAGCGGAAGCGGTGCGTCACGGCGCACTGGCTCAACACCGTGCTCAAGAGGAAGAAGATGCTGCCCCCGCGCCGCGCCCTGCACTTCCCCGTGGCCTTCCCCCCCGGGGGCAGGCCCTGCTCCCAGCACGTAAGGCCGCGTCTGTCTTTGGGCCTTGGGGTCGGGCTCGGGCCCAGTCACTGTCTTCCACACGTACGGGATGTTTGCCTGATTCTGCAAAATTTTTGACACTGATTACAATTCCAAAATAAACCCCGTGTCTTGCACAAGAAGTGACCGCTATTGGGCAGCACTTTATCAAAAGTTGTATGTTCTCCACCCAAATCATCAGAACGAGTCAGTAAGGGGTGCAAAGAACTGACTGATAGTCACATGCCCTGGTATCTCCCATAATTCCAAAGAAAGAGTGAAAACACATACGTCCACATGAAACAACTGAAACGTGGAAAAAGAGTTCTTGTGTTAAATCGTATTTTACCGTATTTGCTTTTTCCCTTAGATTATTTCTGTGACCGGATTTGTTGATGGCGACAGAGATGACCTGAAGTTAATGGCCTACCTGGCAGGGGCCAAATACACAGGCTACCTGTGCCGCAGCAACACGGTCCTCATCTGTAAAGAGTAAGCGCGCCTGGGAGCCCCGATGCACCTTGGACGCACCGGGCGCGGGCTGTCTGCGCAGCTGTGTGCTCCTCAGCGATGCCAGTTTGGGGAACATGAGTGTGGAGGTCAGAGTGTGTGGAAGAGGACAGGGACACTCAGGGTCGCGTGTGCAGGCGTAGCCAGAGCACCTGAAGGAGGTGGGCGGGTCAGTGAGCTGCGAGCTACTTAGTTGGTCACAGGCACACAGAGACGTGGACAGTGGGTGATGTCCCGTGGCCCAGGGCAAGCTGAGGGACATGCCACCTGTTGGCCAGCAGGGCTCCCTCACCTTTGCTGAGATGTCCCTGTCCTTCCTGACAAACGAGGTGTTTTTACCGGCTTTCGTTGAAAATAGTCATTTGAACAGTAGACAACTTTAACGTTTAATCAATGTGTTCTCTCCACCAAAAAAGGCCAACTGGTTTAAAGTATGAGAAAGCCAAAGAGTGGAGGATCCCCTGTGTGAACGCGCAGTGGCTCGGGGACATTCTGCTGGGGAACTTCGAGGCTCTGCGGCAGGTCCAGTGCAGCCGCTACACGGCGTTCAATCTGCCCGACCCCTTTGCCCCCAGCCCGCACCTCGTGGTCAATCTGCTGGGTGAGTGGCTCCCACTGAGGTAGAGCGGCCTGGGTGCCGCCCTTCCTGTTCCCTCCTCCGCCATCAGTCCTGCTCCTGTCTCCTCTGCACTTCCACCTTCTCCCAGAGGCCACTCGAGATGGGAGGACATGCGGGAGCCTGGCTGTCTGTCTCAGGCGGGTAGCGTGGCCCAGAGAGGCTCCAGCCCTGGCACGTGCCCTGTGTCATGTGTAGAGCCCACGTCTGCTGTGTTGTCGCCTGGGGTTGACTTGGTTGCATCAGGTCGGGATGCACGCTTGCTGCTCCTCAGCCCCTGGTGGGGACCCACTGCAGGAGTCATGCCCGTGTTACTGCATCACTGAACTGAACTCAGAGAAACAGCACTCTTCCCCGGGCACTGGCTCGCGAAGAGGCTGTGGGGTGGTGAGCCGTGTCCAGCACCTTCACAGGGCACAGTTCTCCAGCCCTCGTCTGCCTCCCGTGACTTCCACTGTGAGGACTGCGGCCCTTCCTGCCGGTGCCCGAGTGCAGCACCGTCCAGGAACCCCTGGTCACAGGCTGTCTATTAGAGGCCAGCCTGGTCCCAGAGTGGGACTGGCGCCCGCTCTGACAGCTGTGCCGAGGCCTCGTGGCCTCGTGCTGGACACGCACAGCGGGCTGGACGGCGAGTGCTATCCCGGAGCACCCGCCCCTCGTCCCTGCAGGAAAGCCTTTCTGACTCCCAGTCCTTCCACTCGTCCTCCGCGTCCGCTGTGTCCCTGGGGGTCTGGGGATCGCCACCCCAGGAACCCTCTTCCAGAGGCTCTGCTGTTTGAACGGCATCTGGTGGTAAAAGAAACTGTTTCTTCTCTAGATGCGTGGAGAGTCCCGCTGAAGGTGTCGGCCGAGCTGTTGACGGTAGGTCACGTGGGGCTTCCCTGGCTGCCGCAGCGCTATGAGGTGCAGGAGGGTTTTGCCTTTGCAGATTGCACTCTCAGCAGCCTGTCTGACAACCAATGAAGGCTGTTGTCGCCTGTCAGGAACGTGTAGTGTCCCTGGTTCTACTTTCCCGTTGACGGTGGCACCGTCAGTCACTCTGTGCTGCAGTGAGCGCCTCAGTGGCACCAGGGACGGAAGGAGACGGTGTGGGGGTGGGGTGGCAGCGAGAGCCACAGGGCCGCCGGTCGGTGTTCTCGTGTCCAGGCAGGCCGTCCGGGGGTTGAGGTCTCTGATGCGCTGCTTCAGGGTGGGCAGCCCTGCCCGTGTGGGCCCTGTCCTCACTGGGAAGGCAGTGCCAGGGCGGGCATTGGCTTTAGCAGAGTTTCCCACGTGACCATTGTCATCACTCCACGCCGCTTCTCTGGGGGGCAGCGGGAGTCACTTCATGCCTGAGGTGGGTGGCAGTCTTGCTGTTCTCGGTAGAAGTGTGATTGAAAGGTTGAGGCTTACAGACATGTTAGCATGTGCATTCCCTTCTGTCATCCTCACGGATGTCGTGTCCTGTCTGATTCCTGCCGTGACCCTGTCAGTGCAGAGGTGAGCGTTTGTGCCACGTCACCCGCTAACTGGAGACGGTGCTCTTGCCAGGACTCGGCGGTGCCACCCGGGCCTGCTTGCGGGTGTCGATGCTACAACGTGATCTGAGGGAGCCTGTGGGCTGCTGGCTGCTCCCTCCTGCTGTGACCACCTGCTAGTCATGTGACTTTCATAACACTGACCAGCTCTGATGCGCAGCAAAAGCAGACATTCTCCGGGTTCTGGCGGTTGAAAGAAATGTTACAGAGGCTTTTACGATGAACACGGTCCCCACAGTCCCACCCAAACCTCTCTGCATAGGCTCTGAGATGGCGTCGGGCCGGGGTCCTTTGCGGCTTCACCAGTGTTAGGGCTGCACACCGTGAAGGCTGCTGTGCCGTGGTTGGTCCCTATTCTGTTTCTGTCCTTGCCACCAGCAAGTGGAGTTTGGAGATTAAATTTGACCTTGGGGAGTAGAGAGTTGAGGGTCATTGTCTTCTAAGGAGTCGAGCCTTCCTGCAGGTTCCGCATCTGGAACAGCTGGGAGGTTCCAGGTCTTGCGAGAGGCTCTGCGTGTATTCGGTGGTTCAGATCCTTTAACTGTGGGAAGTGCAGTGTGCAGTTAGTGAGAGTGATATTCAAGGTCGAGGGCAGAGGTCGGCACCCTGTGTGGGAAGTGCAGCTCTGGGCTCTGGTTAGTGAGGTGATGTTCAGAGTGTCTTTTTAAAAGAAGCCCTGCATTGAAGACATGAAGAAGGGGTGATGGGACAGTGGCTGCGTTAGAGGCCCTGTACGGGACACGGCTGGGACCAGGGCCTCCTTCCCTTGTAGGGTCTGCAAGCTCTGTGAGCCCTCAGGGGCGTTTCTGGTTCTGGGATACTGGGTTTTTAAAAATGAGGTGTAATTGCATTGAGTGCTTTCCAATCCCCAGTGGGCTGCGAGATGAAATACTTACAATGAAAACGGGAGCGTTCTGAGAAGGGATAGAAGGTGGCAGGGTTTAGGTTCTTGGAGTCTCCTGATGCTGCTGGCCCAGGGCAACCCATCTGTGCTGCCCTCCAGGCCTCCTGTGGGGAGGCGGGGGCGTGCCCTGCAGAGACTGGGGGGGGGGGCGGGGGGCTGCACCTGAAGGACCCAGAGCTCTTGGAAGCCACTGCATTACTTGGGAAGTTGATTGAAGTAAATCATATTTTAATTCCAGGTTGTAAGACCACCCCCCAAACTGAAGCAGAACGAAGTAACGAACGTCCAGCCTTCTTCCAAGAGAGCCAGGTATGCTCACACCTCCCTCTGGGCCATGACAAGGACGGTCACACCGCGCTCTGGGGGCTTGACAGGGCTGTTCCGAACTGGTGGCAGTTGGGGATGTTCCTGACGTTTTCAGTGTGAATAGGTCATGAAAGGGTCTGCTCGCTGATTCACAGCTTGATTGCGATGTTTCTCACTTTGTTGCTGGAGGTAAAGGTGAATAGGCTGTTGTTTTCTTTCTTATGAAAAACACACACCAAAAAACCAGTTGAATCTTGTTCTTCAAAAGTAGCACCTTACCAGCACCGCCAGGATACGGTGGCACCCCAGCCTCTCGGGGGGTGGGGGTTTGGGGTGGGGGAGGGGCGGTGGCGGTGGGGTGGGCGGCAGGGTGAGCGCACTCGGTGACTGGGCGGCCAGTGCCCGGCAGTGGTGCCGTCCGCTGGCCCGTTGAGGCAGCGTGTTGCCATCCGTGACTCTAGAAAACTCTCCTCCCAGACTCTACCTGGACATGGTTTACTGCTTGGAGGTCTGTTGCCGTCACCAGTTTCTTTTCTTTTCCCTGCTCCTCAGCGCTCCCTCCTTCCTGCAAATAAACTTAAGTTTTTTGTTACCTAGACTGTCTCTATTAAATATGAGCTAAAAATAGGCCTTGGAAAGTTTAAGGAAATTAAAAGGCTGAGGTTTAATTTAAAGGGGGTCCTCTGTGCTGCTGGTTGGGGCAGGCTGGAGCGGCAGGGACACCTCGCTGGCTCTGCAGGGAAGTGGGCGGGACCAGCGATGGGACCAGCTTGAATGCACACCTGCTCTTTCAGGCCAATTTAAACCCATTTTCAGTTGGGAGGGAGGGCCGTGAGGCAGAGGGGCCTTGAGCCTGAGCCGTGGGGCCTGCGTGCTGGGCGTCTGGGCAGGTGAGCCCCGTGTGGGGAAATAACGAGCACAGCTGGTCGTGCTCGTTAAAGCCACGGAAGTCCCTTGTCTTCAAAGAACTTTTTACAAGTAAACAATACACCCTTCATTCTGCTTCTGTTTGTTTTGTAGAATTGAAGACATACCGCCTCCCACTAAAAAGTTAGCCCCTGAACTGGCGCCTTCCGTGCTGTTCACGGGGTTTGAGCCTGTGCAGGTGCAGCAGTACGTCAAGGTGAGCCACCTGCTTGCGGGGCTGCACGGGGTCCTTCCTGTCCGCCGAGGACACTCGCCTCCTCTCTGCGGGGAGGCGGGTTCAGGTGACCGACCACAGCCACTCATACGGCCACCGGGCGAGGGTCACCCGGCCACCGGGCGAGGGATGTCCTCCCCTCCGGGCCTCTGCGCGGGACCTCCGTCTGCTCACAGTAGTTCCTGGCTGGAGGCCACGCGGGGCTGAGTGTTTGTGTTTTCACGAAAATTTCAAATAAACTTCTTGAAATAGCCAAGGGCACTGGCTCTCCTGGTTTGTGGGGGACTGGCTAGAGTCTAAGGAGGCCTGTGTCGTGATGTGTTCAGACATTTCACTTGTTATTTTTTTAAAGAAAAGAAGCAATTATAAATGCTACTGTTATAAACTTAGTATAATTTCATTTTTTTACCTTAGTCCAGTTATTGAGACCATTTTTTATATGTTTGTGTCTTGTCAGTTTCCATGCTATCATTTTTAAAATGGAGATGGTAGCTTACCTGTGCCCCCTGGCCACGCAGTTCAGCGTAGGCAGCTCGCTGTGAGGAGAGCCTCGTTCTTGCCTGTAGGGCCATGTGGTTGGGTCCTGGTGTGTGTGCAACCAACCACAGAAATGCCCTGGGGCTCCACCTTTCACTCGCACAGGCTAGGGGGCCGTCCTCTCCCACAGGCTGGGGGGCTGCCGGCTGCTGTGTGTCTCTGGCTGAGAGCTGTACCCTAGGTCTCGTCCTGGACGTGTTGCTCTGGGCCACACGACGCAGCTCCTGCTCTCACTCCTGTCTCTGTCTCTGCCTTCAGAAGCTCTACATTCTCGGGGGCGACATTGCCGAGTCTGCGCACAAGTGCACGCACCTGATCGCCAGCAAGGTGACACGCACGGTCAAGTTCCTGACGGCCGTGTCCGTGGTGAGGCACATTGTGACTCCCGAGTGGCTGGACGAGAGCCTAAAGTGCCAGAAGTTTATTGGTGAGCAGCGCCAGCACCTCAGCTTTAGTCTTTGTCCCAATGAAAGCAAACATCTCCCCTTTCTACTTCCAGTGTCAGTGTCTCCATCTCACACACTAACTCCGTGGTGAGCGCTCTCCAGTCTCCGGGGCTCAGCTTCATTTGTGCCTGGAAATGGACGTTTTAGATGCTTCACTCAGTGTGCCTCCGTCACGTGGGCCTCCGACAGGCCACCGGCAGGCCTCTGTCCCTTTTCCTTCGTCGGAATTCATCTTTCTAATTCCTCCCCTGCTTGGACATTCTGTCTCCTTCCAGCTTGCCTATCTGTGATTCGCTGCTGGCTTGATTCTGTGTTTCCAGCAGTCGATAAACTGCAGCCTTTCTTTGTGATTTAATGGCTCTTGCCACGGGCAAGCAAACTGGCTAAGAATGGTTGTCACATTTTTAAAGCACTGTTTTAAAATAGCGATATTTAACTGTGAGCTACAAGAGTTTTTAAAACATGCCATACCCGACTAGTCAGGGCCCTGACCTCTTTTCCTTTAGATTGTCAAATAAAAATGACAACAACCAACGCAACAATAGTGTCCGATGTGAATGCCCTGTCTTGCACCATAAAGATATAGATCATATAATAGAGACACATCTTATTGGTCACCTCACATAAGGTTGTGTGTGATTGGTTAATTCAGAAATTCTTATATACAAGTATAAGCACCTGATTTTGTAAACAGTCACTTTGGCCCTGGCTGGGTGGTTCAGTTGGTTGGAGCGTTGTCCTATCCACCAAAAGGTTGTGGGTTGACTCCCGGTCAGGGCACATACCTAGGTTGCCGTGTGTATAGGAGACAGCCAATCAATGTTTCTCTCTCACATCTGTTTCTCTCTCCCTTTCCTCTCTCTTAAAAAAATAAAAACACCCTTAGGTGAGAACTAATAAAAAAAACAAACTATTCCTTTGTAAATTGCTGTGCACTTCCATGTACTTAAAGGAACTATGTTTTTGGTAAATCAGTACCATTTGACTACTTGAGTCTAGTGTCCTCAGGTCACTGTGGCCACTGCACAGCAGGGACGGCTGCCCTTGCTGCCTGAGGGTGTGGAGGGCGGGGCCATGGTGAGGGGCGTGGCTTTCCCACGTGCCTTAGGAGGCTAAATAGGCTCTGGTCTGGGAGAGGGAGCCCATCTGCCTGTGGGGCCTGCGGTGGACGGGAGCCCGTCTCTCTGTGGGGCCTGCGGGTGGACGGGAGCTCAGCGGCGGCCTGTGGGGCCTGCGGGTGGACGGGAGCTCAGCGGCGGCCTGTGGGGCCTGCGGGTGGACGGGAGCTCACTGGCGGCCTGTGGGGCCTGCGGTGGACGGGAGCTCACTGGCGGCCTGTGGGGCGCGGCCGGCGCTGAGCGCTGCCTGTTTTCCAGATGAGCAGAGCTACCTGCTGCGGGACGCCGAGGCCGAGGTGCTCTTCTCGTTCAGCCTGGAGGAGTCCTTGAAGAGGGCGCACGTGTCTCCACTCTTCAAGGTGACCTGGCGCGGAGGGAAAGCCCTGAGTCTGTGCAGGCGGAGGCCTCGGGGAGAGGCCTGCACCCTGTGGCCCGTCCTCCTGGGTGTGCGTCCAGGGTGCTGTCGTGACTCTGGAGCGTGAGTGCCCGAGACGGGCCTCATCACGTGCCTGGGTTCTAAGGGCGTGCTTGCATAACCCAGTTGGCACAAGACGTCTCAGTTGGTTTTCCTGCGTTAACAGTAGCTGACACTATTGCCATTGAACGTGCTGGAGAAGGGAGGAGTCTTGTGAAAATATTAATTGCGCCTAAGTCATCCAGGCTAAGGATATTTACGTATTTGTTCAAGAGGATGCTTAGAGCCGTTTGGAATTTTTGGTGTCAGAGTGGCTAAGTAAGTAATGAGGATCATCTGCTTTTTACATTTGTTGAGGAGCCAGCTGAGAAATCCGAAATGATTGGCACTAGTGAGTTAAAATAGCCTGATTGGTTTTTCTAAATGTTCGGCTTATTTCCCCACGAGCACTTTAGAACAGTGGTGTGTGTGGTACACTTGGGAGCAGATGCTAGGGGAGTGACCCGTCACCGCCAGCACTTCCTGCCTGTGGGTCCACGGCCCTGTAGGCAGTAGGCAGGAGCTCTGTCCTGTCCTGATGGACAGACCATCATGGGTGACACGATGCTGGTTAGAGCTGTCACAGGAACTGGGAAAAGTGTTTGCTAGTCTCGCTTATGTCCCAAAGGACATCGTGCCTTAGGGCCGTGAGTTCTGGGTACTTCCCGTGATCCCGGTCAGCCTGTCCCTCCGGCCCGTGGCCTGGGGACAGCAGGCGTCTGTCAGGATCATCGGGAGGGCGTGTGTGAAAAGTGGTGTGCTCTAGAAGTCAAAGTGCTGGAAAAACATCGTGCCCATGTTTTTATTTTAGGCAAAATATTTTTACATCACTCCTGGGATCTGCCCCAGCCTGTCGACCATGAAGGCGATTGTGGAGTGTGCGGGAGGAAAGGTGTTGTCCAGACCCCCGTCCTTCCGGAAGCTCCTGGAACACAAGCAGAATAAGGTGGGCCCCGCGGGAGCCGCCGTTCGGCCGGCGTGCCCTGTGCAGGCTCCGACTCTCCCTTTCTCCCTCAGAGTCTGTCCGAGATCGTCCTGATCTCCTGCGAGAACGACCTGCACCTGTGCCGCGAGTACTTCGCCCGAGGCCTCGGTACGTGCTGCTCCCGGGGGTGCTGGGTGGGGCCCCCGCCCTCCGCCCTCTGCTCACTGGTGCTGTTTGCGGGCTTTTCAGATGTTCACAACGCGAGTTCGTGCTTCACGAGGGGTGCTCACGCAGACGCTGGACTACGAGTCATATCCTTTGTGAGGCGCCGGCAGAGCCCGCGCTGCTCAGTGGGGGTCGGTCCGTGCGGTAGGGCGTGGCCCCAGCCAGGGCGACGGGAGGAGAGGCCAGGGACCTCGCAGTCGGCGTCTTGTTTTCAGCGTGGGCATCAGTGCCAGAGCCCTTCTCCGCTCACAGCCATGTTGGGGAGGCCTGTTCTGTGCTGCCTTCGCTTTCAGAAGGAAGAATTGCCTGAAAAGTGATGTGTGTCGGGGGAGGGGGGGAGGTGACCAGTGGCTCAATGGTTAGAGTGCCAACCCATGCACCAAAGGGTCTTGGGTTCAATTCCCAGTCAAGGGCTCGTACCTGGGATACAAGTTCGATCCCTGGTCCTGGTCTGGATGCGTGCAGGAGGCAACCAGCTGATGTGTCTCTCGCATCAATCTTTCTCCCTCCCTACTCCCTCCCTCCGTTCTACTCTCTCTCAAAAAGAAAAAGGTCAATGGAAAAAATGTCCTCAGGTGAAGATTCACAAGACAAAGTGATTTGGGGGGTTTGGTGGTGTCATCTCAGGCCTTTTTTTTTATCCCTGTGGCCTGAATGCAGCCTAGTGCACTGTGCCCAGTGGGGGGAGCAGGTGTGGGCTGGCGGGCTCAGTCTGGGCTGTGCTCAGTCACCTGTGTAGCTTCACAGGTGCCCACTGGGCCACCGGCAGGCTGGTGCACTTGGGCAGGTGAGCCTGGTGTGGGGTGCCCCCTTCCCTGGGAGGGGCCGAGTGGCGGGACTGGTGAGCCTGGTGTGGGGTGCTCCCTTCCCTGGGAGGGGCTGAGTGGCGGTGAAATGGGAGGTCCACACAGTGAGCCGAGGCAGCCCCTGTCTGGGAAGCAGTTTTCCTCAGCAGCCTACGTATAAATTCCACTGACGTCTCTGCCGTGGTGCCTGGTCCAGAGCGCAGGGTCCTGCGGGCCAGTGTCCTGTCGGCCGCGGCCCGGCCTCTGCTCCCTCCCGAGCCTTCGTTTTCCAGCTGCTGCCGTAGGGACCAGCGTTTTAAAGCAGGAGAACAAGTGTCATTATACTGCATCTTTGAAGATGTGTGATTTTATTGAGGAACATAAATTATGTTTGTATTAAATGATTTAAAGAGCCCCATCAAGGTTTTACGATTAGCCTTTGTCAGGTTTTTAAACGTTTCCCACTTGATGGAGCCTGAGCTACAGGCGAAGGGCTGTAAATAGGACCTGCTGTCCCTAAATTATGGATTTGAAGATGCAAAGTGTTTTGTACTTTGTTTTTATTCCTTCCATGCTGTCCTTTTATATTGAACTCTGCCCACATTTTAAATAAATGTACTTTTGATCTTAGAACTTAGTGGTCCTTTGTGATTCCATCTTTTTTGCGTAACGTGTGTGATTTCCATCAACCTGGATCAATTTTAAGTAACCTCAAGGCAAAACATTTTCTAGTAAATTTTCTCCTAGGGAATATTTCTGGGAGGGACTTCGTAGAAATTAGTAGTCAGTGCCCCTGCCCCACGGGAACCACTCTCCACGACCCAGCGCCCTGCTCTGCCGTGCCTGCTCCCGCTCGAGCTGTCGGGTCTCGGGCACAGGAACAGCGGAGACCGGTGCCCAGGCCAGCACGGTGGTGCGCGCCTCCGGAGAGCGGGGAGGTCGGCCCTGCTGATGCCCGGTTCTGTTTAAGATCCAGGCCTTCGGGCCCAGTGGCGCTCATGCTGCTGTGGTCACAGGCCTGAAACCAGGAACTTGCCGTGTAAGTTTCTGAAATGTCTGCTTTGTCATGTTGAGGATCTGCGATCTGCTCGGGAGTCAACTTTTAATTGCACCGTCCCCACGATTTAATTCTTGAACACAATTTGGGGGACACGTTTTTAGAGATTGTTAACAGAACAAGCCCTACGTTGGGGACTTGTCCGTGTCCGTGTGGGGCGGGTGTCGTGCGCAGCTGGGACCTTGTTACTTCAGGTGTCTCCCAACGCTGATGGGGGGACCATGTGAAGTCACTTCTGCAAGTGGCGGAACTGCCACACGTTCTGTTTGAAAAGGAGGGACCCCTCGCCCTGGCTGGTTTGGCTCGGTGGATTAAGCATTGGCCCAAGCACTAAAGGGTTCCGGGTTCGATTCCAGTCAAGAGCATATACCTCAGGCTCAGTCCCTGGCCCTGGTCAGGGTGCATGCGGAAGGCAACCAATTAATATGTCTCTCACACCGATGTTTCTCTCTGTCTCTCCCCTCCCACTCTCTAAAAATCAATGGAAAAGTATCCTTGGGTGAGGATTAACCCCCCCCCCCACCCCCAAAAGAAGGATGGATCCTCACTGTTACTGTCCTCTGCCTGCCGTGACCTTGGTGATGTCACCAGAGAAAGTTCCCCTTTGGGCTCGTGCAGATCCACCCTGCAGCCGTCGTCAGGAATGAGTGGTGAAGGTCTACGTTGGTGGGTGTCGCTGCCTCCTCGCCTTGCAGTGCGTCTCTCCTTGTCCATGTGACACCCTTCCCTCGCTCGCTCACTCACCTTCCACGTGCTCCTGGCACTTAACAGCGGCAGCCACCTCCTGGTGCTCAGAGTGCGACCTCCTCCCGCCTCCCCTCGCTCCCCTGACCGCCTCTGGCCCATTCTCCCTCCATCCCGCCACTGCGCTCATTTCCTTCCCTCGAAGTCTGAGCAAGGTGTTCAGCGTCTCCTCGCCTCCAGACTCCTTTCTAGTTGCGCTCCCTGCTGTTGCACGAGCAGCTTCTCTGAAATGCGATTCTGATGGCCACACTTCTGCAAAAAAGAACGAAGTACCAAGTTGTGAAGTTTCAAGTCAATCTGACATCCCTAGCCCACAACTCATTTCCCTTAGTCACAGTTACGTCTCATTCTAAACTGACCCCCTTCCCTCCTGGCTCTACAATGACCCCCGTTCCCACCTGGCTCTAGACTGACCCCCGTTCCCACCTGGCCAGCTTCCCTGCCCACAAAGACTTACAGAGCCTTACCTGGTTCCTCCAGGGTTTCTTTGCAGCTTCAGCAGTAACAACAAAAACCAGGTAAACTAGACCATATCAAAATTTAAAACTGTTATGTATCATAAAACAAAAACAACAAAAAAAGACACCAATCAACAGTGTAAAGGCAACCCAGAAAGAGAAAATATTTGCAAATCATATGATAAGGGGCTAATATTGAGACGATATAAAAAACTACGACTCAACAACCAAAAAACCCCAACCTGATTAAAATCTGGGCAAAGGACCTGAATAGACTTTTCTTTGTATATTTA
>NW_005874283.1:0-16648 GCF_000147115.1 Myotis lucifugus | reverse complement strand
TTTTTACTCAAAAAAATTATTGCGTAGCCGAAGCCGGTTTGCTCAGTGGATAGAGCGTCGGCCTGCGAACTGAAGGGTCCCAGGTTCGATTCCGGTCAAGGGCATGTACCTGGGTTGCGGGCACATCCCCAGTAGGAGGTGTGCAGGAGGCAGCTGATCGATGCTTCTCTCTCATCGATGTTTCTAACTCTCTATCTCTCTCCCTTCCTCTCTGTAAAAAATCAATAAAATATATTTTTTAAAAAAATTATTGCGTAACCCCTAAAACCTTTGCTTATGTGCATTATATTTATGTTCTTCTTTACATTTACCTATATACAAATATTTATTTACATATTTGTTTGTCATATGTTTACCATAATAGAAATTAAAACTGAGAAATTAGAAAAATATGATAATTCTCTTAAATGACAATGATAAATCCACTATATATTTAACACAGATTAGCGATTTTCTTTTTCTTTTTTAGGCTTATGAATGCTTGTTTAACAACTAAATGATACGGATTATAATAATGGTCATGATGAAGGTGATGTGGGGGCAACAGCACAAGGATGGCAAGAAATTAACTGTTATTTGGAAGAAACTGCCTCTGGAATCTCTTCTTCCTTCAACTCAGGCACCTTTACTCTTTCCAAATTCCATTCCAAGGTTAGATTCCAGGAGTCCAATCCTGCATTTCTGGTTTTGGCAGGTTTTTCAGATACAGTATGATTCTTAGTGCCACTGCTTGAGGGCCAGACTGTTCCTCTGGAGGCTTCTTATTCTCTTTCTAACTTCTCCTCCTCCTGATACGATTTAGACTCGGGCTCAGACTCCCCTGCAGGCCCATTCTGTATCCATCTTCTTCATCCACACTTCCTCTATATTATGTGTCTTCCTTCTCTTCAACTCCTTTATTTTGAAGGTGCTCTTGCACCTTTTTAAAGGTTTACAACAATTTATCAAAACCTTTTTTAAAAGGCAATTTCAATCCAGGAAAGGATCCATATCAATTGCAGTATCAATGAAGACTTAGGCAGAGTGTAAGACAGTATTCAATTTCCTTAGGTTCATCTTTACCTCTAATTCCGGAGACTTGTCTTCTTCCTTATCTATACTCTTATCACCAAAAACTTGAAACTAGAGTGACTTACTAATTTCATTTTCATCGGTATTGATGAATTTACAGCCCATCCATTTTTGCGGACTCTGATTTTTTCCCCCCCAATGACTTCTAGGGAAACATGCATAATCATTCACATCATCATCCCAAAGCTGCCACCAGACTTTCGTAAGAGCAGCTGGTTTTATATCATCCATTGCCTCTTTCATCACCACCAAAGTATCAGCAATGTTGTACTTGTTGCCATGTTTCTTTCAAATCAAGGTGTGTGTGTTTTTTCAATACAGTCAACAAAGTGGTCAAACATATGCTTGGTGTAATAATTCCTGAATGCTTCAATTATTCCCTGATGCAAGGGCTGATGATAGCCAGTGCCTCCCAAGGGGAGAAATATGCAGTATCATACTAGGATAAGCAAAAAATAATAAGTCTGGGTTATTGGGACCTCTGCCCCAAAATTTGCAACACTCTGAATTCAAGAATTCTGGGCTTAATGGGTAAACATTATGAAACCAATCCAAAAAGAGGCAGCAGTTACTGATAGTCCGGTGACTGCCAGGAAACAGGAAGAGTTTCTGTTGGTTTTTCATCTTTTTCCAAAAGACAAGTGAGCCCTCTCTGTTCTCAAAACTGCCTGGTACTGACACAAGAACAGACATATAGATCAATGGAATAGAATAGAGAGCCCAGAAATCGACCCAAACAAATATGCTCAATTAATATTTGACAAAGGAGGCAAGAACATACAATGGAGTCAAGATAGTCTCTTCAATAAATGGTGTTGGGAAAATTGGACAGATATATGCAAGAAAATGAAACTAGACCACCAACTTACACCATACACAAAAATAAACTCAAAATGGTTAAAGGACTTAAATGTATGACGGGAAACCATAAAAATTCTAGAAGAATCCAAAGGCAACAAAATCTCAGACAGATGCTGAAGCAATTTCTTCACTGATACAGCTCCTAGGGCAATGGAAACTAAAGAGAAAATAAACAAATGGGACTACATCAAAATAAAAAGCTTCTGCACAGCAAAAGAAACCATCAACAAAACAACAAGAAAACCCACTGCATGGGAGAACATATTGGCCAATGTTATCCCCGATAAGGGTTTAATCTCCAACATTTATAGGGAACTCATACAACTTAACAAAAGGAAGATAAACAATTCAATAAAAAAATGGGCAAAGGACCTAAATAGACACTTTTCAAAAGAGGACATTCAGAAAGCCAAGAGACATATGAAAACATGCTCAAAGTCACTAATCACCTGAGAAATGCAAATCAAAACAACAATGAGGTACCATCTCACACCTGTCAGAATGGCTATCATCAACAAACAACAAGTGTTGGAGGGGATGTGGAGAAAAAGGAACACTTGTGCACTGCTGGTGGGAATGCAGACTGGTGCAGCCACTATGGAAGACAGTATGGAGTTTCCTCAAAAAACTAAAATGGAACTCCCATTTGACACAGTGATCCCACTTCTAGGAATATATTCCAAGAAACAGAAACACCAATCAGAAAGGATATATGCACCCATATGTTCATAGCAGCACAATTCACCATAGCTAAGATCTGGAAACAGCCTAAGTGCCCATCAGTAGATGAATGGATTAGAAAACTGTGGTTCATCCACATGATGGAATACTATGCTGCTGTAAAAAAGAAGGAATTCTTACCATTTGCAACAGCATTGATGGAACTGGAGAGCATTATGCTAAGTGAAATAAGCCAGTCAATGAAGGAAAAATACCACATGATCTCACTCATTTATGGATAATAAAGACCATTATAAACAAAAATAGATACAGAGACAGAGCTGCCTCGAACAGACTGTCAAACTACAGCAGGAAGGCCAGGGAGGGTTGGAGGGCAGGAGGGGGGTGGTAAGAGATCAACCGAAGGACTTGTATGCATGCATTTAAGCATAACCAATGGACATAAGACACTGGGGGTAGGGGAGGCCAGGGGATTGTTAAGGGCGGGGGGAAAAAGGAGACATATGTAATACTCTTTGTAATACTTTAAGCAATAAAACAATTTAAAAAATTAAAAAATTAAAAAAAGACAAGTTGGCCCTAACCGGTTTGGCTCAGTGGATAGAGCCTCAGCCTGAGAACTGAAAGGTCCCAGGTTCGATTCCGGTCAAGGGCATGTTCTTTGGTTGCCGGCACATCCCCAGTAGGGGGTGTGCAGGAGGCAGCTGGTTGATGTTTCTCTCTCATCGATGTTTCTAACTCTCTATCCCTCTCCCTTCTTCTCTGTAAAAAATCAATAAAATATATATTTTTTAAAAAGACAAGTGGAGCCATGACCGGTTTGGCTCAGTGAATAGAGCGTCGGCCTGCGGACTCAAAGGTCCCAGGTTCAATTCTGGTCAAGGGCATGTGCCTTGGTTGCGGGCACATCCCCAGTGGGAGGTGTGCAGGAGGCAGCTGATCGATGTTTCTCTCTCATCGATGTTTCTAACTCTCTATCCCTCTCCCTTCCTCTCTGTAAAAAATCAATAAAATATATTTTTAAAAAAATAAAATAAAAATAAAAAAGACAAGTGGGTTTACGGTCTTTCTAAAGCAGCAGTTATTTTATCTTTTTGTCACTTGCAGCATTGGCATAAAATGAGGAAAATCCTGTTCTTAACTTCCTCTAAGACTTCTAGATTGTATTTTCCCCCTAAAAGTACACTAGGGGTGCACTTCCAAAATAAGCTCCTGCCCTTGGCACGGAAGACCTGGTGAGGCACACAGGTTCTGGCTCTAATCAATTTCTGGAGTTGCCTGCAGTACTTAGGTGCCCACTGGGCATTTAATTTTGCAAACGGTAAAGATTTCCCAAGCCATCCCTTTTCCCCATGAAATTTATCTGGGTTTCCCTTCCTAGTGGTTTCCACTAGACGTTTGTAATGCATTTGGGATGGTTACAGATGGCCTTCAGCTTCAGAACTGTCTCTCTCCTTCCCCTCTCCCTCTCCCCCCTCCCGTTCCCACCCTCTACCATCTGATCCCGTCCTTGACCTACAAGGTTAACTCGGTCTCCATCTTCTTGATGTTTACACCCTGGGGAGTGCAGTAGAGCAGAGGGGCGAAATACTCGGTGATGGCCTTCTTGTTTTTCTCAATAGTGAGTGAGCATCGTTGACTCATTGACGCCCAAAAAGCGCCCCACATCGGCGTTACGCCTTCTCTCACCCAGTCCTGATTGGCCGGACCCCAGCTTCAAGCTAACCTACTGGTTGGAGCATCTGCCCCCCTGGTGGTCAGTGCTCATCATAGCGACTGGTGGAACAGTCGAATGAATGGTTGAATGAATGGTCACTTTATTATATAGGACTAGAGGCCCAGTGCACAAAAATTTGTGCACTCGGGGGGGAGGGTCCCTCAGCCTGGCCTGTGCCCTCTCGCAGTCTGGGACCCCTTGGGGGATGACCACCTGCTGGTTTAGGCCCACTCCCTGGGGAATTGGGCCTAAGCTGGCAGTCAGACATCACTCTGGCAGCCTGGGAGCCCTCGGGGGATGTCCACTTGCCAGTGGGGAGCAGCCTAAGCTTCAGTCGGACATCCTTAGTGCTGCTGAGGAGGCGGGAGAGGCTCCCATCACCACCGCTGTGCTGGCAGCTGTCAGCCTGGCTTGTGGCTGAGCAGAGCTCCCCCTGTGGGAGCTCACTGACCACCAGGGGGCAGCTCCTGCATTGAGCATCTGCCCCCTGGTGGTCAGAGTGTGTCATAGTGACCAGTCATTCCCAGTGGTTCTGCTGTTAGGGTCAGTTTACATATTACCCTTTTATTATATAGGATAGAGGCCTGGTGCATGGGTGGGGGCCAGCTGGTTTGCCCTGAAGGGTGTCCAGGATCAGGGTGGGGGTCCCACTGGAGTGCTTGGCCAGCCTGGGTGAGGGGCTGATGGCTGTTTGCAAGCTGGTCACACCCCCTTCACGGTGGGGGTCCCCACTGGGGTGCCTGGCCAGCCAGGGTGAGGGGCTGATGGCTGTTTGCAGGCTGGTCACACCCCCTTCAGGGTGGGGGTCCCCACTGGGGTGCCTGGCCAGCCTGGGTGAGGGGCTGATGGCTGTTTGCAGGCTGGCCAAGCCCCCACCCAGTGGGGACCCTCACCCATGGAGGTTTGGCCAGCCTGGGTGAGGGGCTGATGGCTGTTTTCAGGCTTGCAACACCCCCTTTAGGGTGGGGAGTCCCCACTGGGGTGCCTGGCCAGTCTGGGTGAGGGGCTGAGGGCCGTTTTCAGGCTGGCCAAGCCTCCCCGGCGACGGAAGCTCCCAGCCTCTCCTTTTTTTCTTTTTTTTTAATTCTGGGATTTATTTACCTTCTATAATTGAAACTTTGTTGCTTTGAGTGGAGCTCATAGCCACCCGCAGCAGGCGGGAGGGAAGCCTCCTGCTTGCTCTAGCTCCATGGCCACGACCGGCTGAAAGCAGGTATCTGGGGTTTATTACCTTCTATAATTAAAACTTTGTTGCTTTGAGTGGAGCTCAGAGCCGGCCGCTTCAGGCAGGAAGTTGGCTTTCTCCATCATTGGGGCAACCAAGCTTCCTGCTTGCTCCAGCTCCGTGGCTGCCGGCCACCATCTTGGTTGAGGTAATTTGCATATAGTTGCTCTGATTGGCTGCTGGTGGGCGTGGCTTAGGTGTAGCAAAGGTACGGTCAATTTGCATGTTTGTATTTTATTAGCATAGATGGTTTTGAGATGTGAATCAAAAAGTCCTTCTCATTTCAAAGGCAAAAATATTTTCTCATATTTCTTCTATTTCTTTCAGTGTATTGCCTGTTACATTGGTCTTTAATGTATTAAGAGTTACCTCTGAAGATGTCAGGGAGGGAGCCACCTCTCTCATCTCTTACCAGAGGCCAGTGTTCCACTCTAGGATTGTGACGCATTTCCTTGCTGTATAAAATCCCCGCATACACACAGATCTGTCCCCGAGTGCGTTTTCCCAACAATTGCAATAGCAACATGATTTTCCCTCTTTACTAATGTGAGGAATTATACTGCCAGGTGTTCTGACGTGAGGCCATTCTGGCATTTCCTGTCATAACCCAGCTGGATCCTAATACAGCTCTTCTGGTTGATAAACCTTTAGGCTCCATCGCCTGACGCTTTCCTTTGGACACTTGCATCGCTGGTGTGATGGCTCATGTTATGTGCCACGTCGGCTAAGTTACGGTGCCCAGTTGTCTGGTCAAACCCCAGGCTAGTATGTGTGACTCCATGCTAGTGGGGCTGGGAAGCATCACGCAGGGGATGGGGGGGCAGAAGCCACAGCTTTCAGCTCCGCGTGCTGCTGGGGGCTGGTCCCGCCTCCTTCCTGAGGGGCAGCTGCAGGCCCACAGCTTCTCCAACTCCTGAGTCAGGAGCACAGTTAACCTCATCGCCAAGGCCCGGGGCTCCCCTGCAGGACGCTCTCTCTTCTGAGAAGGAGTCCCGGAGGCCAGCAGACGGCCAAGCAGGGACCAGGCTTCCTTCCCGGGGCAGCCGGTCCTCACGGATCGCAGTCCGTCCTGCTTCGGGTCCAACTTCCCTCCCGACAGCCTGCCCCACTGACTCGGGGTCTACCTTCCCTCCCGACAGCCTGCCCCACTGACTCGGGGTCTACCTTCCCTCCCGACAGCCTGCCCCACTGATTCGGGCTCTATGGCAGGTGCAGGGGAGCCTCACCGGGACTGTCCGCTGGCTCTTGCAACCGGAAGGGTCGGACCCCCACAACATGGACTGTTCCCCCAGCTCCTGCAACCTGGGGGCCAGGCCTCCACAATGAACCCTTAAGAAAGTGGCGGTCAGCTTATATGTCAATTGGCTAGACGCTAGTCCCAAGTTCAACCCCCCACTGCTCTAGGCATCTTTGTGAAGTGGTTTTGTTGCTGTTGCTGTTTCTTTTTTTTTTTTTTTTTTTTTTTTTTTTTTTTTTTTTTTATTTTTTTTTTTAAAAATATATTTTATTGATTTCTTACAGAGAGGAAGGGAGAGGGATAGAGAGTTAGAAACATCGATGAGAAAGAGACATCGATCAGCTGCCTCCTGCACATCTCCCACTGGGGATGTGTCCGCAACCCAGGTACATGCCCTTGACCGGAATCGAACCTGGGACCCTTCAGTCCGCAGGCCGACGCTCTATCCACTGAGCCAAACCGGCCTCGGCGCTGTTGCTGTTTCTTAATCCTCACCAAGGATATTTTTCATTGATGTTTAGGGAACGTGGAAGAGAGAGGGAAAGACAGAAACATCATTGTGAGAGAAACACATCGGTTGGTTGCCTCCTGCACGTGCCCTGGGCCAGGCCCTGGGCCAGGGAGGAGCCTGCAACCCAGGTACGTGCCCTTGACCAGAATCGAACCCGGGACCCTTTGGTCTGCAGGCTGATGCTCTATCCACTGAGCCAAACCAGCCAGGGCTCTGTGAGGTGGTCTGAGACGTGATTAACATCTACAATCCATTGACTCTAAGTAAAGAAGGTTTTCCTAAATAACCAGGGAGAACTGACCCCATCATCTGAGAGGCCTCAAGAGCAGCAGAACTGAGGTGTCCCCGAGAAAGAAGAAACTGGGCCCTTGAACCAACTGGGAGTTTCCAGTTGGCTCTGTGGGCTTGGGACGTGCCAGCCAGCCCCAGAATGGCAGCAGCCAACGCTGTGCAATAAAAAAAATAAATACACTCACGCGGACACACACGTACATACAGGCATATACACATGTATGTGTGTGTATACATGTGTGTGTGTATCCCACCGGCTCTGTTCCCCGGTGTACCCCTGGCTGAGATATATTTCTCGCTCCTGACTGTTTGGTGGCCCTGGCTGAGCCTGTCCTCGGGAAACGAAAGCTGAAGGAAACTCATTGGTTGCCTAGGAAACCAGAGGCTGTAAGAATAACATCCCAGGCGAAACTAAGGAGCTGTGTACATGAAGGGTCCCAAGAGAGATTTCATTTGCCAATGAAATATTTTCCCACGTGCTCATGAGTGTCGGCATGTTTGAAAAGCAGATACTAGAACTAACGAGTGCTATTCTTCACTTCCTGAGCACCCCGCCCCGAGGGCCCTTGCTGGGCTGTGTCTGAGGACACGGAGGTGACACGACTGAGCTGTCCCTGCCCTCACAGCCATCCTAGTCCAGTGTCGGGGGGAGGAGACGTTAAACACGTGTGTTGGTTACCTACTGCCACGTAACAAACAACCCCAAAGCCTAGCAGCACAGAACAACCAACACGGATTATTCTCCATCGCCAGCGTCAGCAGTCGCACGCCCCAGCTGGGGGCCCTGGCTCTGGGCCCCTCGGGGGCTGCCGTCAGGGGGGCGCTGGCTGGGCTGCGGTCTTCTCAAGGCGGCAGATCCGCTTCCAAACCCACTCTGCTCGCTGTGGACAGGCGGCTGGCTGTGGGCAGGACACCAGTCCTTGGCTGTGGTCTCTCCTTCCAGCAGCTCACAACAGGGCAGCGGCCCCCACAGAGCAAGGAGAGAGTGAGGGAAGGCAGGGGAGACAGGGATGGGATTATAACCTAATCCCACCCCTTTTGCTATGTAATTGTTAGAAGTAGCCACTAGGTGCTGGTTTTCCAATGAATTTGGGTTCCTTTCCTTTTTGGTGGACCTTGGCGAGGTCATCATGCCCTCTGGGAAGGGCGCCTGAGATGGACATCATGACCCCACCCTCCTGCCACATCTGTCGGTTCAATATCATCAGAAGGACATGCCCGTCACGTTTGGTGGCCTGGACTCATCCCACCCCATTGGTGCTCAGAGGCTAAGGATGCAGCTCCCACATGGCCACCTCCTCCTCCGCGGGCTCACGGGTGTACTGCCCCCTCATGGAGTCATGTCTCTAAGATCTTTCCATCTGATGACTCCTGGTCATCACAATGTCTCCATGGCCCAGCAGGGGACCTGGGATTCCCTACGCGCTCCACCAGTGGCTGTCAAATGCATCACCACACCCATGAATGAAGGCAGGGCAGACATCTCAGAGATCCCAGAAATAGGTGAGGACTACCCTCCAGGTAAGACTCTGAACTGCAAAGCTCGAAGAAATCTCTCATTTGTACATTGATGGGTTTCATCTCTTCCTTGAGACACTGTGGCCAGATGACCCGTTTCCCAGGCAACCCCCTAACTTAGGTGTCATCCTCAACTCCATCCCTCATATCCGTCCTGACTCTCTGAGATGAGCAAAACTGTATGAAGGACCTATGGTTTATTTCTCTATGAAATACTAAAGTGTTGCCCTAGCCGGTTTGGCTCAGTGGATAGAGCGTCAGCCTGCGGACTGAAGGGTCCCGGGTTTGATTCCAGTCAGGGGCACATGCCCAGGTTTCGGGCTCAATCCCCAGTGGGCATCTGATCAGTGATTCACTCTCATCATTGATGTTTCTATCGCTCTCTCTCCCTCTCCCTTCCTCTCTGAAATCAATAAAAATACATATTTAAAAATATATATTAAAGTGTTAAAACAATACATGCTCATCGTAAACAAATAATTCGGAATCAAAAAGGAGAAGGGTTTCATCTTCCGGAAACCTCAGTGTTTGCTCTGAAGGCCTTCACCTGATTGGATGAGGCCCACCCACCTTATGGAGGGTTATGTGCGTGACTCCAAATCACCTGATTTCAGTGCTGTCACACGTACAATACCTCCACAGCAATAGCTAGACTGGGGTTTGACCAGGCAACTGGGCACCATGAGTTTGCTACGGTGGCACATAAAGTGAGCCATCACACCAAGCAAATGTCCAAAGGAACGCGTTAGGCAATGGGACCTAAAAGTTTATCAACCAGAAGAACCGTATTATGATCCAGGTGGGTTATGACAGGAAAAGCCAGCATGGCCTCACGGCAGAAAATCTGCATCGTAAGATTCTGAACTGCAAAGCTCGTAGACATTAGTCAAGAGGAAAAATCATGTTGTTATTTCAACTGATGCCAAAATCACACTCAGGGACAGATCCGGGTGTGTGAGGATTATATACACACAGGGAGGGGGTGTCACGATTTAGAGTGATCACAGGGGTATTTGCCTTGAAATGGGAAGGACCTTTAAATGCACATCTCAAAGCCATAATCGATAAGACAAAATGCTGATGAACTGGATTCTATCTGAGTTCGGGATTTTTGTCTAATGAAGGAGCCAGCTGATGTGACGGAGTGCGACAAGTCACGGCTGCCTGAGGATTGCTATGGAGGAGAGTGGTTCTCAAACTGTGCTCTGAGGAACCCTGGGTGTTCTCAAGACTTGCTGATGCTCTTCAACATCAAAACCATTTCCTGCCCGGCCTGTGTGGCTCAGTGGTTGAGCGTTGTTCCATGCACCAGTAGTTCCTAGTTCAAATCTGGGTCAGGCCACATTGTCCAGGTGGCGGGCTTGATCCCCAACAGGGGGCGTGCAGATGGCAGCCAATCAGTGTTTCTCTCTCATCGATGTTTCTCTTTCTCCCTCTCCCTTCCTCTCTCTGAAATCAATAAAAACATACTTTTTAAAAAACACATTTTCTAATGACATCTAGATGTTGCTTGTCTTTTTCTCTTTCATTTATGTTACCGAATGAATGCAGAAACAGATGTGAGAAACTATGTTCTATTAAGCCGGACATTTTTGCAAAAATGTGAAACAGTGCCATTCCTCTCTCACTGTTGTTGTTTTTGGAAGTCTATTATTTATGCTAATATCTACTGGATTAATCATTATTATACTTAGGACAACCAATAAGCGTATTTTACAAATTTCTCAGTTATAGTCTCTAGCATGGTAAGTACCAAATGAATAAACACATAAATAAAATATTTCTCTAGGTTCTGGGTAAGTATAATGTGTAGAAGCAAAAGCTCTTTGGGTCCCAATGATTTCTCAGAGCATAAGGGGCCCCTGCATATACGTGTGTCCACACCTCCTCCCTTCTCTCACAGACAGCAGTGGTTGGGTTTGGGCCTACCCTGAAGCCAGATGATCCCGTGTAGGACCATGAGCTAATCACATCCTCAAATGCCTTCTTGCTGAACAAGCTTACCTGCTGAGGTCCCGGGTGGACGTGAACTTGGGAGAACACTGCTGAGCCCGGTGTACCCAAGGTCAGACACTCTGGCCAAGAATGAAGAACGCAGTCCCTATTGATGTTCTTTGTGAACGGTGACGCTGAGATGAGCTTGGCGTGCAGGATACAGAGAAGCAGAGGGCTACCGCTCGCTCAGGCGAGAGGCAAAGCCCCCAAAGCCCTCATGGCTTTTATTTGGGGAGTACAGCAAATAACAATGGAGTACAGCAAGTGACAATGATTAACAGGCATGCCTATGAGATCATCTGAGCTAAGTTATACATTACACTATTAATTTCCTATGTTATACAAAGACCCTTTCCACCTGCAGCAGTGCGCCCTCCCTTAAACTTTCCATGCCCTCATGGACTATTCATCACCTCAAGGCAAGTTCTGCCTCTGAACAATAAGTCTTGCTTGCAAGACTTTGTTCTGACGTGGCCTGCTTGCAGGCTCCCATCCTTTCTTGGCAGAATGTCCTCTTCTAGTTAACTTCATTCCACTTAACTAGCTACATCCTCAGTCTTTGGCTGGGGGTGCAGGAGGGGGGCATGTTTATCCAAAACTCCTCATCTAATAACGAGGACTTTGATCTCCTGGGTTTGACTCAACAACTCCCTGGTTTTGTGGGTTTCGTGTGAGATAAATAGAGTGCGTGTGACTGCAAACTCTCTGTGTGTGCCCGCCATCTGAAGGCCTCAAGAGCAGCGGAACTGAGGTGTCCCCGAGAAAGAAGAAACTGGGCCCTTGAACCACAGCCTCAGCTCCTGCCTGGGAGTTTCCAGCTGGCTCTGTGGGCTTGGGACGTGCCAGCCAGCCCCCGAATAGCAGCAGCCAACGCTTTGTGATAAATAAATACGCACACAGACACGCATACGTACATACATGCATGTTTATGTGTATACGTGTGTGTGTGTGTGTGTGTGTGTGTGTGTGTGTGTGTGTGTCTGTCTGTCTGTCTGTCTGTCCTACGGGCTCTGCTCCCTGGTGTGTCCCTGGCTGAGCAGATCTCTCGCTCCTGGCTGCCTGGTGGCCCTGACTGAGGTGGACGGGCCTCCGGGAAACTGAAATGGAACAAAGCCAGTGGCCTCCCCAGAAAACCAGGGCGATGAGCACAACTTTTCCAGGAGGAGCGGACGCTGTCTGTGCGCAGAACTGAAACCAAAACAGATACGGCTCCTGTCACAGTGAAAACCCCGCTTGTGAGGCAGATGCTGGCATCTGGAGAAGACGGGGGGCCTGTCCCCGTCCTCCATCCCCACCCCCGTTTCAGTGCAGGCAGAGGTCTGCGTGAGGAGGGAGGGGAAGCAGAACAGAGAGATGGGGCTCGGGGGGCTGTGGACATGCAGTGTCCTTGCTGAGCCGGGTATGGATTTTCATGGTCAGTATCCTTGAGTGGGCCATCTGGTTTTTTGTTTATTTGTTTTTTATCTTTTTTTTTTTTCAGAGAGGAAAGGAGAGAGAGAGAGAGAGAAACATCAATGATGAGAGAGAACCATTGATTATAGCGATCAAGCCCCCAACCTGGGCTTGTGCCCTGACCAGGAATCGAACCGTGACCTCTTGATTCATAGGTCGACGCTCCACCACTGAGCCTCGCTGGCCGGGCCATCTGTGCGGGGTTTTTGTAATCAGCAAATTCCTGTGTCTGGGTGGGTGGCATTAGCCAGGGCCTAGAAGGTCAGGCTGCTCCTTGGGCTCCCACAGGGACTGAAAGTGCTGGTCTGTGAAGTGTACTAAAGTACTTTCCCTGGCCCGTGTGGCTCAGATGGTAGAACATCGTCCCATGCACCTAAAGGTCAGCGGTTCTATTCCTGATCAGGGCACACACCCAGGTAGCAAGTTGGATACCTGGTTGGGGTGCATATAGGGGGCAGCTGATTGAAGTTTCTCTCTCATGTCAACGTTTCTCTTCCTCTCCCTTCCTCTCTCTCTAAAATCAATCCTATCTAATAATAGACAAACATGGTAATTGACCGTGCCTTCGCTACTCCTCCCATTGGCTACTCGGCACGATATGCAAATTAACTGCCAACAAAGATGGCGGCTAATTTGCATACTGCAGGCAGGGTGGGACAGCACCATCCTGCCTGCCCCACCACCATCCGGGCCTGCTATTTGCCACCTGGGGCAGTGGGGCAGGACAGCGAAGGCTTGAAGGTGGCAGAGGGGGCAGTGAAGGCTTGAAGGCGGCAGGGCCAGGCAGTGAAGGCTTGAAGGTGGCAGAGGGGGCAGCAAAGGCTTGAAGGCAGCAGAGAGGGCAGCGAAGGGTTGAAGGCAGCAGAGAGGGCAGTGAAGGCTTGAAGGCAGCAGAGGGGGCAGCGAAGGCTTGAAGGCGGCTCCGGCCTGGGTCCCAGGTGCTGGAGGAAAACCGGTGCCGGCTGCCAGGGGAAGGGAAAGCCTATTGCACGAATCTTTCAGTGCAACAGGCCTCTAGTAAAAACATTTTTTATAAAAAACTTTAACATGTAAGCTCTAGTTTTGAGAGAAAAATCAGGTTAGAGTAACGAGCTGAGCTTAACGTTTACTAAGATTAATGTGAGGAGCTTCGTGTAGAGCATATTCATTCCCCGTTACAGAACCAGGGGATTTTATTTGCCAGTAAATTATTCTCCCATGTGCTCTTGAGTGTCTGCATGTTTGAAAAGCAGATACTAGAACGAGTGCTGTCCTTCACCCCTTCGTTGTTCCACAAGCTCCTGAGCACCCCGCCCCGCGGGCCCTTGCTGGGCTGTGTCTGAGGACACGGAGGTGACACGACTGAGCTGTCCCTGCCCTCACAGGCGACCTAGTCCAGTGTCGGGGGGAGGAGACGTTAAACACGTGTATTGGTTACCTACTGCCACGTAACAAACGACCCCAAAGCCTAGCAGCAGCACAGAACAACCAACACGGATTATTCTCCATCGCCAGCGTCTGCAGTCGCACGTCCCAGCTGGGGGCCCTGGCTCTGGGCCCCTCGGGGGCTGCCGTCAGGGGGCGCTGGCTGGGCTGCGGTCTTCTCAAGGCGGCAGATCCGCTTCCAAACCCACTGTGGACAGGCAGTGGGCGGGACACCAGTCCTTGGTTGTGGCCTCTCGGTCCAGCAGCTCACAACACAGAGCGAGGAGGGAGCGAGGGCGGGCAGGGGAGACACAGAGCCTTTTGTAACCTCATCCTAGAAGCAAGCCCTCAACCCGTTGGCTGTCCTTTATTTGTTCTAAGCTCGTCAGTATGTCCCAGGTCCCCAAAGGCTGTGACTACCAGGAAGGGGTCCCCGGAGCCCACCAGGCGGTGATGATGAATGTGACCACGGCTCCCTCTGGTGGGAAAGGGTGGCAAACAATGGAGAGTGTGACACGGTGGGAGTTTGCCTTGTAACCGTGTTTTTTAAATATATTTTTACTGATTTCAGAGAGGAAGGAAGAGGGAGAGAGAGAAAAAACACATCAATGATGAGAGAGAATCATTGATTGGCTGCCTCCTGCACACCCCACTCTGGGGATCGAGCCCCAAACCCCTTGAACAGAATCGAACCCAGAACCCTTCAGTCCTCAGGCCAACGCTCTCTCCACTGAGCCAAACCAGCTGGGACTCACTTGTCATAGTTTTGACTCCATGGTGTGTGGCCAGAAAACAACACAGGACAGAATTTCAGAAAAACAACAAGTACTTTTTTAGTATAAGGAAGTCATGCGACATTTTGGACATACTTATACTAAAATTCACTCGTTGAACGCCTGGAAAGGACCACCCAGGAGGCCTATGGCTCCCAGGCCTGCGCTCACTGAGGGCTGGGGTGCAGGTGAGTAATGGGCCCCCAGGACATCCTGATCCCCCAGACCCGTGGGCATGTGGCGCTGCCTGGCGAACGGGAATGGGCTCCCGTGACTACGTTAGGGCTGCTGGGATGGAGAGCGCGCTCTGGATGAGCAGGTGGCCCTTTGTACACACCATGGAAATTGTGTAATGGGTGGAACTGTGTTTCCCAAAAAGATATGGTGAAGTCTTAGTCCCCAGACCTCAGAATGTGGCCTGATTTGGAAAAAGGGTTGTTGCAGATTTAGTTAAATTAAAATGAGGTTCTTGCCCTGGCTGCTTGCTCAGTGGTTAGAGCATCTTGGGTTCAATCCCCAGCCCTGGTCAGGGACTGTGCAGGAGGCAAGCAATCGATGTGTTTCTCTCACATTGAGGTTTCTCTCTCTCTCTCTCTCTCTCTCTCTCTTTCTCTCCCTTCCTCCCTTCCATTCTCTCTCTCTAAAAAAAAAAAAGCAATGGAAAAAGTATACTCGGGTGAGGATTAACCAAAATAAAAATAAAATAAAATGAGGTTCTATTGGAGCAGGGCAAGTTCTTAATCCAAGAACCGCTGCCCTATAAGAAGATACCAGGGCAGGACGTCATACGAGGCAGCAGATGGTGCAGTCCCGGCAGCTGTGAGCCACGCAAGGCCACGGCCATGGCCAGACGTGGAGGAGGCCTGCAAGGTGCCTGCGGGTTCAGGCCGAGCGTAGGCCTCTCAGCACCTTGATGATGGACTTCTCTCCTGCACCGTGAGACCAGGCATTTCTGTTGTTACGAGCCACCCAGTTGTGGTGCTTTGTTACAGCCGCTCCAGCAACTCTAGAAAACGAATACAGTCAGACAAAGAGAGAGGAGAGAGAGAGAGAGAGAGAGAGAGAGAGAGAGAGAGAGAGAGAGATGCCACTCTGCTGGCTCTGCAGATGAAGGGGAGCGCACAGCCCCGGAAGGCAGGCGGCCCCTGGGAGCTGGAAAAGGTTGGGAAACGCATTAGCCCCATGTGACGGGGGCAGACTCCTTGTTCCAGAACTGGGAGATCATACACACCTGTTATTTTATTTTTTTTAATATGTTTTTATTGATTTCAGAGAGGAAGGGGAGAGAGAGAGAGAGAGAGAGAGAGAGATAAACATCAATGATGAGAGAGAATCATTGATCAGCCGCCTCCTGCACACCACACCCTGGGGATGGAGCCTGCAACCCGGGCATGTGCCCTTGGCCGGGAGTCAAACCGTGACCTCCTGGTTCATAAGTTGATGCTCTACCACGAAGCCACGCCGGCCGAGCCACACGTGTTATTTGAAGCCACTGAGCCTGCGGCGATTTGTTACAGCAGCAACCGGAAATGAACACAGTGGGCTGAGGACAAAAGTGCAGACAAGGAGGGGAAGGAATGAGATGCGGGCAGAAGGGTGATGATGTCATCAGGGCCGGGGCCCAGGGCAGCTGCGCGCCAGGCGCAGACGGTGGGAGAGGAGGTCCTAGGGGAGGCTGGGAAGAAGCAATCAGAGAGATGACAGGAGCTGACAGCTGTCACTCATGCAGGCAGTGTGGCGCCCCCACTTCCCAGGGAAGGTCCCAATGTCACCTCTGTGCTGATGGCTTCCCCTGCCCTGTGTGGCTGTCCTGCCCTGACGCCAGAGTCCCATTTGGCCTTGGTTGCAATTCTGTGAAGATCGTAGGTTGCAACTTGCAAAGGTATAAATGCGGAGCTTGGATGGGGAGACC
>NW_005874282.1:15084-21209 GCF_000147115.1 Myotis lucifugus | reverse complement strand
GGCTGCGGGCCAGCGAGGAGGCCGTGGCGCAGCTGGAGGAGGAGAAGAGCCACCTGGAGTTCCTGGGGCAGCTGCGCCAGTACGACCCCCCTGAGGAGAGCCAGGTGCGCGGCCGGGCCAGGCGACCAGCACGTGCTAGGGCCCCGGCCCTCCTTAGATACCCATGGCTCCCCATTCGCCATGGGGCCCAGTGTCCTAGGCCCTCAAAGACCGCCCCCAACCCACTGGACTTCCGCAGAAGCCCTCAGCTGTTCCTGCAGATCCTCACCAAGCCCTCGGGACACCCCGAGGCCCCTGACCACCACCTCCCTCACACCCTGGGGTTCAGGACCCCCATCCCTGAAACTGATTCCCAACCCCGTGACTCCCCACGTCCTGTCCTCTCCGCAGCAGCCTGAGTCCCCCCGCCGCCGAGACAGCCTGGCCTCCCTGTTCCCCACTGAGGAGGAGGAAAGGAGAGGTGGGTGTGGGTCCGTGTGACGGGGAGCTCAGCCATGGAGGACGAAAGGCTGAGCTGGGGAGGGATGCTGGACCCCGAGGCCCTGAGCAGGGGGTGGGGGGTCAGGCAGGGTGTCAGGAGGACGGAGCAGGTGGCCGTGGGGGTGACTGCGCGGTGAGGCTGGGCGGGAGGTGCCTGCGTTCACATCCCAGGGGCCTGGGATCCCAACCTCAGAAGGCAGTGCAGGCCCATGGCCCCAGGGGCAGCTGTAGCCCTGGGGGGTGGGGGCGTGTCCCTCGTGTGAGGCTGAGGGGACAGGAGGCCTGCAGTGACTAGGTACCTGCCACCCCCAGGTCCTGAGGCGGCGGGGGCCGCGGCGGCGCAGCAGGGGGGCTACGAGATCCCGGCCCGCCTTCGGACCCTGCACAACCTCGTGATCCAGTACGCGGGCCAGGGCCGCTATGAGGTGGCCGTGCCGCTGTGCCGCCAGGCCTTGGAGGACCTGGAGCGGAGCTCCGGCCACTGCCACCCCGACGTGGCCACCATGCTCAACATCCTGGCGCTGGTGTACCGGTGAGCCGAGCCGGCTGTGCCCGAGGGGCCGCAGGGGCCGGAGCCACTGTCGGGCGGAAGAGGGGATCCTGGTGTCGGCGTGGGGTACTGGAGTGGTGGTGGGGAGGGGGACAGATCTGGGGAGGCCGCGTGGACCCAGGCAAAGAGGAGTCAGTGAGTGTGGGTGACAGAGACCCCAACAGAGTGGGGACGATTCCTGGGGTGGCCAGAGGCTGGGCAGTGCTCTGGAGGTGCTAGACCTAGTAGGCGTGGGGAGACCCAGAAGGGACCCCAAAGGGTGCCACTGTGCCTGGTTCAGCCTGGCCCCTGCTCCCCCACCCTGGCTGACCCCTCCATCCTTGCGCTGCCCCACAGGGACCAGAACAAGTACAAGGAAGCCACAGACCTGCTCCACGACGCCCTGCAGATCCGGGAGCAGACACTGGGCCCCGAGCACCCCGCGGTGAGTGGGGGCCCGGGAGGAAGGAAGGGCCGGGGCTGTGCCTTGCCCGCTCCTGACCTGCCTCCCTTGGCCCTGCAGGTGGCTGCCACCCTCAACAACCTGGCCGTCCTCTATGGAAAGCGTGGGCGGTACCGGGGAGGCGGAGCCCCCTGTGCCAGCGCGCCCTGGAGATCCGTGAGAAGGTCCTGCCCTTGCCCAGCGCCCTGTTCTGAAGCCCCCTCCCGTTTTGACCCTGAAATGTTCAATTCTGTGGCTCTGTGGCCCCAAACCTGTGAGCCCTGACCTTTTATGCCCGCCTCACTGGGTGCTGTGAGCTAACAATTTAAGCCTAGAGCACCCATTCCCAGGAGCCACCATGCTTGACCTCCATTTGACCTTGACTCCTGACTCTGACCTCTCCTAACTCACCTCTGTGCCCCAACCTGGTACACCCCCTCCTTGATAGAGTCATTTGAACCTGCATCCCAAGGTCCAGGTGGTTTCTGAACCACCATGACCTCTGACCCGATGAAGCTCCAGTTGGGTGTAACTTCTGCCCAACCCCGTGCAATTCTCCACTTGGATGCTGTAACCCCCAACGCGTGACCCCGGTGATGGCTGCTGGCGTCACGCGGCCTGCCCATCCCGGATGACCCCTAGGTCCTGGGCGCCGACCACCCGGACGTGGCCAAGCAGCTCAACAACCTGGCGCTGCTGTGCCAGAACCAGGGCAAGTTCGAGGAGGTGGAGCGGCACTACGCCCGGGCCCTGAGCATCTACGAGGCCCTGGGCGGGCCCCACGACCCCAACGTGGCCAAGACCAAGAACAACCTGGTGAGGCCCTGGGCGGGGGGACTGCTCCCGGATCTGTGCAGGATGGGAGGCAGAGGCCAGGAGCCCCCTCGCCAGGCCCGTGGAGAAGGGGCTCCTGAGACCCCAGCTGGGCCCGGGCTGGTGAGACCGGAAGCGGCAGGAACACAGGTCTGGTGCCAGGGAACAGCCCAGGGAAAGAAGCTGGAGACGGGCTGGGAACAGTGACAGCACCAGGCGTTTATTGAGCTTGGATCCCGTTAGTGCTTCCCCTGCACCATCCATTTGCTGTTTGTTAATCCTCACCTGAGGATATATTTGCCATTGTTTTTTTGTGTGTGTTTTTTTAAGAGAGAGTGGAGAGGGAGGGAGGGAGGGGGGAAGAGAGAGAAAGAAAGATCAGTGTGAGAGACACATAGGCATCAAATCTGCAACACAAGCACGTGCCCTTCACCGGGAATTGAACCCGGACCTTTCGGTGCATGGGCTGGTGTTCTAACCACTGAGCACACCAGCCAGGGCCGCACCACCCATTTCTCAAAGGACTCTGGGAGGTAGGTGTTCTTGTGGCCCCATTTTGCAGATGAGGAAACAGAGGCACAAAGGAGAGCAGGGAACAGGCTGAGCCAGGAGGCCCCCTGCCCTGGTCACTGAGGCAGGAAGTGGTGGGGCCGTGAGCTCCGCTGTAGGCGAGGCCTGGGTGGGAGCGGCCGGGCTGTGCCTGGTCCAGTGTGGGAGCTCCCGGAGCCGAGATCACCCGGCCACGCCCCCCGCAGGCCACAGCCTACCTGAAGCAGAACAAGTACCAGCAAGCGGAAGAGCTATACAAAGAAATCCTCAGCACGGAGGACCTGCCCGCTCCTCTCGGTGAGCCCCCGTCCCCCTGCCCCCCACAGGGGCTTCTCAGTGTCCCCACCACAATGCCCCCGTCTGTTCCCCAGGAGCCCCCAGCACAGGCAGAGCTGGTGACGCAGAACAGCAGGTGAGGACGGGCTTTGCTTCGGCTCCCGGGGTGGGAGTGGGACTGGATGGGACGTGGGGACTGACGTGTCCCCGGCGCCCTCCCAGACCCTTCGCCGGAGCAGCTCGTTCTCCAAGCTCCGTGAGTCTATCCGGCGTGGAAGCGAGAAGCTGGTCTCCCGTCTCAGAGGCGAGGGGGCGGCGGGAGCAGCCGGGTGAGTGTTGGATCAGGTCAGTGAAGAGCCCTGATAGCTGCAGCTCCCCCTGTCCTGCTCAAGAACCTTCCATGGCTCCCATCTCCCCTTGGCATACAGTCACACCTGGTGCTGGAGAGGTCTTCCCAGGGCGGGAGCCAGGCCCTCCCAGACTCACTCGCTCCCTCTGCAGGATGAAGAGAGCCGTGTCCCTCAGCACGCTGCACGCGGGTGGTGCCAGGGCTACTGGGGCCCAGGTGAGGGGAGACAGGGGCACCTGGTCAAGGATGGAATGGGGGTCCAGGCTGACAGGCAAGGGGAGGGAGGGGACAGGCTGGTGTTGGGAGCCAGGGGTGGTAGGTGGGAATGGACCAGAGGACAGAATGGATGGATGGGCTTTACTTGGGGGTCAGGTAGGGGATGGACATGAGGTACAAGAGAATGAGCAGTACAGCCGCTGCAGTGGACAGGCTGGCAGTCAGGGTGGGGTAGCTCTAGTGCAGCTGGAGCAGGTGTGTCCTGCCCTCGCCTTCCCATCAGCCACCCCTTGTGTCTGTCCCCAGTTCCCCAACCGGCACCTGAGTGAGGCCTCTCGGACCCTCAGCGCCAGCACCCAGGACCTGGGCCCCCGCTAAAGTCCACAGGACCACGTGCCTGCAGCTTCCTCGAGAGGGGAGTCCTTTCATCGCCTTGCCTGGGACACCCCGTGTACTGGGCTGCCCTCTCCTCTATTAAAGTTTGTCGATCTGGCCGCCCAGAATGTCTGCTTGAGGTCTCCGTCCTGCACAGGCCTTCCCGCGCCTCCCGGAGGCCCCTCCAAGCCCCAGGACCGAGGGCCAGGCAACACTCGCATTCGCAGGAACTCCTTTTATGGCCCTGCCCCACCTCGCGCTACAGCTGCTGTGCAATCTGCTCGATCCTCCGCAGCGTCTCCTCCGACTCCAGCTGCTCCAGGCTAAGCAGGGACAGGCCCAGCTGATCCTCCTGGCGGGCAAGGACAGGAGGGTGAGGCCAGGGGCTCAGGCACCTGCCCACGGTGGACACACGCTGGCGTCTGAGCCCTAGACTCCCAGCAGTTCCCAGGCCGGGCGTGTGGGCGCGCACAGACCTCCCTTTGTGGCGGGCAGGCTGGGTGAGGGCGTGGGGAGGAAGCCGACCTTCCCGGAGCAGCTTCGTGTGGGAGGCTAAAGGGAAGCAGGGCGGGCCCCTCCAGCTCACCCTGTGGAACGGCTGTGCCATCTGCCTCAGGAAGTACTTGGCCACCTGGACCCCCTCGTCCACGGTCAGGTTGAGGTTGGCGTCCGTGAGGTGCTCCTGGATCCAGCGAGGCAGCTTCCCCCGCTTGTCCGCCCGGGCAAACCGCTTTGAGCAGGAGGCGGGAGAGAGGGGGAAGGTGTCAGGACCCTGGGACGATGATGAGGGGAACAGCCAGGCTGGGCGGGCCCGACCCCCACCTTGTCAGCGAAGACCATGAGGCCGTAGTCGGTCTTGCCCCTGATGGCCCGACCCACACACTGGGCCGCGTGGCGCATGGCGTCGAAGGTGAGGAAGTCGTTCTCTCGGATCTGGAACTGGTCCCGCAGGTACTCCAGCCGCGCCTGCGGTGAGATGGGGCCGGTCCCTAACGCCTGTCCCTCTGCAGCAGCCCCTTCCCCGTGCAGATCCTGGGGGAGCACCCAAAAGGCGCCCTCACATCCTGCGCCCCCAGGCGCTGCTCACCTTGAGGATGCGGCTCTGCGTGTAGACGTAGGGGACGCCAAACATGATGACGGCCCGCCCGAAGTGGTGCACTGTGTGGGGGGGCAGCGAGAGGGGTCACCCTGAGGCCAGCCGGAGAGAGCCACCCTCAGGCAGCCCCGGAGTGGGAGGCGTGGGGGTGCTCCGAGGGCCCCACCGGCACCCAGGGAGGGAGGGAAGGGAGCCCCTGGGCGTGCCCAGGCTGTGGGCGTCCCCTGGGGCAGCAGAAATGGCCAGGGCTCCAGGAAGGCTGCGGGGGAGGGGAGAGCCTAGTCTCCTCACCAAAGTCGATTCCCTCGGACACTTTGCCTCGAGCCACTGAGAGCAGGATGGCCCCACGGCCGTTCTCGCAGGCCTGCGGAGGGGAGGCCAAGACAGAGGCACGGCCCCTCAGAGCTGTCCCTCCCCCGTCCCCCCTCCTTTCAGCTCCCCCCTCCCCCGGCCCAGCCTCACCTCCTGGTACTTCTCCAGGGCCACACTGGTCTCAGCCCCGTCTTGGGTCTCAATGAAGAGCAGCTTGTTCCTCTGGATGTTCTCGAGGATGCCCTGAAGGACACGCGGGTCAGTGCGGCCGGCAGGAGGGTCACGCTCTCGGGCGTCCCTGCTAAGCTCGGCTCTGCCCGGGCTTCCCGGGCTACAGACCACTTCTCTCCCCCGCGGAGACCCAGCAGGGAGGGCGGTGGCACCGCGGCCTCCTTTCAGGAAACCTGTGATCCTGGCAGGGAACCGTCCCCACACCCAACTTTTGGACAAGTGGGGCAGGCATGTGGCCCAAGACAGCCAGTCGGGACCCTCCCCGCCCAGCCACTGACTGTGGAGACACGATTTCACATGTGACAGACATTGTAATAGAGACCTGTGGCCAGGACAGACACAGAGACAAGGGGACAGGACAGAGGGCTGAGAAACATCCCCCCACAGATGGTCACCTGGAACCCTCAGAGGGGAGGAGCTGGGGCAGCCGGATTTCCATGTGGGAAAAACAGAACCT
>NW_005874282.1:11309-13064 GCF_000147115.1 Myotis lucifugus | reverse complement strand
TGGGGCACCCCCACCGGCCCCTCACAAAACCGTGTGCGGCGCATGGCCAGCACTGGAAAAGCCATTCCCCACGCCGCAGCACTCTGGGACGTCTGTCACAAACTAAGGGAGGAGCGAAACCTGCCCAGCCCTGAGTCCAAAGCCCTGGCTGATCTCCCTTTCTGACTCTTTAAAATGTTTCACTGCTGCCCAGCCGGTATTGCTCAGTAGATTGAGCACCAAGAGGTCACCGTTCAATTCCCGAGCAGGGCACATGCACCGGTTGTGGGCTTTGTCCCCAGTAGGGGGCGTCTGGGAGGCAGCCGATCGATGTTTCTCATCAATGTTTCTCTCTTCCACTCTCTCTCTAAAAAAAAATAAAAACAGGTATTTAAAAATAAAATATTTCATTGCTGAAATAATCACATGACTTTGATCAGAGGGTGCTGCTCAGACCCTGTGGGTCTGACACAGCGCACACATACACGCCTTGTTTCTAAAGTCGGGGAAATTCTCAAACACCCCTGGCCCAAGAGCTTCGGATGAAGGACCCAGGGTTCGTGTTGTGCTGCCCAATTTACAGAGGGGACTGACTCAGAGCAGAAGGGTCACTTGCCAAGGTCACAGGCAGACAATGAACCAGGCAAAACCATGCTAACCAGGAGCCTGGCCTGGGCCACATTTTACACCCAGAGCTCACTCTCCCCTCCACCGCCTTGGAGATCACGAAGGAGGCATTCCTATTTACAGATGAGAAAGCGGAGACTGGGAGAGCAGGCCCACAGGGACTGCCCCGGTCTGTCTGAACCCAGGATCTGTGCCCTGAGCTGTACAGCTCTCCTGCCTGATCAGCGGAGGGAGCAGAGGGAGGAAAGTCACCCACCCCTCTCCCACGTACCATGGGGCACAGGCAGACTCGGGCCAGTGTCATGGTGAAGGTTGCCATGGTGACAGGGTGGAAGTCCAGGATCTTGGGGTAGATGTCCAGTGGGGACAGCGTCTGTGGTGGGGACGACAGGAGGGATCTTAGCAGGACTGGGCAGAACCAGGAGCCCCCAAGGGGAGGGCTGGACAGAGAAGGTCCTCACCCCAGATGTGATGATGACAGACTGGAAGCGCTCGAAGACGGGTTTGATGGCCAGCGAGGCGTCCATGCAGCTGTGGGAAGCAGACGAGGGTGGTGAAGGCCAGGCCAGGGGGCTGAGGCCCCCCAGTCCATTCACACCCCTGCTGGGCTTAGGGCTCACCTGAAGTGCAGGATGGGGTTGGCAATGGTTGGGGTCCTGTCGTCAAAGGGCTCGATGATGATGGTGAAACCTACGGGAGGCCGGTGAGAATGCTGGGTGCCAGTGACCATGCCCCTCACCAGTCCCCACCCCCTTAGTGAACGGGACCAGCCACCTACAGCCCAAGCCTAAAACCCAGGCACCTGAGTCCAAAATACACCCAGCCGGCCCGGTGTGCTCAGAACCAGCACCTGCACAGCGTTCAGGGAGGTCCTCCTCCTCAGGCTCCTCAGGGCCAGGAGAGCCCGCCCTGCCCCTCCAGCCTGCCCCTCGCCTCTCCGTCAGTGGTTCGCAACCTTGGCTGCACATTAGAATCACCTGGGAATCTTTTTAATACCCTGATTTCTGGGCCTCATCCTCCGGAAATTCTGTACCTTTGTTGCTCTGGCCCTGCCCGCTCCCGTCTCCAGGTACAGGGATTTTGGGAGGACCTGGCCATGGACCATGACTACCCAAGTGTCATGCCTGAATCGGTAAAACCCAGAAGAGT
>NW_005874282.1:6381-9255 GCF_000147115.1 Myotis lucifugus | reverse complement strand
CTACACCTTTGGGAACCCCTGGACCCCCGGGGCTGGACCCCTGCATGAAATCAATAAAAATATATTTTGTTTAAAAAAGAACAACCAGGTCCTTACCACACCCTAAGTGTGAGCTGACCCCAGAGAACCCCTCTGGCCTCATCTCATACCATTGCCACCCCCACCACCTCCTCCAGTCTGCAGCCAGAGGGAGCCTCTGACAGCACAAATCTGAGCAGGAGGCTCGCTCACTCAAAACTGTCGGTGGCTCCCCAGTGCCCTCAAAGCCCAAACTCCTGAGCCCACACAAGGTCCCGAGTGTCCGAGTCCCACAGATAACCCTCCGGACCCAATGGGATCCTGATTCCAGCTGCCAGGGGGTGGCCGAGGCAGGGAGAGGTGCACTCACCCTTTGCGTAGGTGCTGACTAGGGTGGCAAAGTTAGCCAGGAGCGTGAGCGGGGAGAAGTCCGCGAGGTCCGCGATCTCCAAGGTGTGCAGGAGGGAGCGGAGGCGTTCAGCACAGAACCTGATGGGGAGGCCACACAGGGTGAGGGTGAGGGGGAAGACAGACAGGACCAGCAGCCCCTCCTCCGTTGGCAGAGCACCTATCTCCACAGTGAGGGCAGGGACTGGGGCTGCGCGGTCACCTCTGTGCCTGCACATTTACAGCGCCCATCGGCAGAGCTGACTGCAGTGGCACACAGAGAAATAATCACACACCCGAGTCACGTGATCCCACGTCACACACGGTCACAAAATCTCACACGCAGGTTCTTGTCAAAGGAGGAGCTCCACAGCCACACCCAGAATCCCAGCCACGTGATCCTGCTCAGCCACGTCACACACTTACACCCAGAACCTCATCTGCCTCAGTCACACTCGGCCATCCTGCTGACACACAGCATCAGAGTCCCACAGGCTCACACAGCCTCGCAGGCTCACACACGCTGTCACACTCATGCACACAGGCCACCCAGCCACAGACACTGACCACTGGGCCTCAGGCTCTCACCCCTTGGGGACAGGCAGGTCATGGAGCAGGACCACCTGGCTCTAGAGCAGTGGTTCTCAACCTTCCTAATGCCGCGACCCTTTAATACAGTTCCTCATGTTGTGGTGACCCCCAACTTCATTGTTACAAATTGGACATAATTAAAGCATAGTGATTAATCACAAAAACAATATGTAATTACATATGTGTTTTCCGCTATGAAAGGGTCCTTCGACCCCCAAAGGGGTTGCGACCCACAGGTTGAGAACCGCTGCTCTAGAGTTTAAAACCTGCTCCTGAATGCCATTTTTTCGTCTGTCTTCCGCACCCCCTCCCACCCCAACTCCCGGCTGGATCGGGTGTGCCTCTGGGCTCCCCCTCCCACCCCAGCTGCTCAGGTTGGTCTCTGGAGATGGGTCTGTCTCCCCACTGAGACTGTGAGCCTGGAGGGCAGGGGCAGGGCCAGCGCTGTCTCGGTCACCACTGTGTCCCCAGCACAAAGCAGGCCCTCAGGAACATGTGGTGGGTGCTGGGACCCCATCTCTGCCCCCACAAGCCTCCCCTCTGGGGGAAGCAGGCAAGGCCACACCGAGGGCCGCCCCACCCGTCAGAGGCAGAGCAGCCCGGGCCTCGGCGCTCCCAGGCCTGGCTTTGCACAATAGCCCACGCGGTGCTGGGTGACGGGCCAATGGCTTCCCCCAGGGCCACAGTGTCCTCATCTGCAGCGCGGGACACCACAGGGACTCCATGAGGCAGGGGATACTAAGTGCTTAGCTCATCGTCAGTCCTACGACAGGGCGGGCACTGCCATCACTGCTTTCTCATGAGCCCCCAGACATCTGCGTGAAAGGGGACCCCCGCCCCATTTTACAGAGGAGGAGCCTGACGCCCTGAGAGGACTGATGACCTAACCCGAAAGCGCAGGAGCGTCCGAGACCCGTCCTCCTGCCAGATCCCTTCTCCTGTCCTCAGGCTGGTTGTGGGGGAGCAATGGAGGCACTGGAGGGGCTCAGGGGCTCCCACCTGCCGGGTCTTGTCAGGAGCCCCTCCTTAGGGCCTGGGGTGGAACTACCACTGAGCTCTCACAGGTGCCCTGCTGGCTCCTCCGCCCTGCCCACCCCTCTGCAAACAGCGTCTCCATCCAACGCTTCAGGTAAATTCTCTGATCAGGCCACGTGCTGCCTGCCAGGCCCCTGCCCAACACAGGATCCTGGGACCAGCTCCAACCTTGCCCTGGGACCCGCCTGCTCTGGCCAACAGGTGCCAGGCACATTCCCTGGCCCCTCACTCCTCACCTACACGCCTGACATTGGCTACAAGTGACCCCAGGCCCCAGGTGCAGAGCACAAGGCTGCCGCAGGGACCCGACCCCCCCGCCGGCGGGGCGCACCTGAGGGGTTTGCGCTGGATGCACACGCGCTGGGCCAGGCCACTCAGGAAGGCGGGGGGGCTCTCCTGCACCACATGCTGCACGCGCAGCCGCCACTTGACGTATTCCAGCAGCCGCCGCAGGAAGCCCAGGAAGTGCTCGGCCGTGCGGATGGAGCCCGGCACCGCCTCTGTGGGGACAAGGGGTCAGCCGCCACCCCCCGGGGAGGGGACAGGGAGCGGCCGAGGCGGGCGGCAGCTCACCCTGCAGCACCTCGTCGGGCAGCACGGGGTTGGCCAGGTGGGCGTCCGTTTCCCGGGCGACACTGGCCTCCCGCAGCCCCTCCACGAGGCGGCGGTACTCCTCAACGCAGGCGCTGCTCATCCGTCTCCTTGATCCTGCAGGGAGACGGGGTGTAGGAAGAGCGGGTGACACCTGAGGGGACATCGGGACAGGGCTGGTGTCCCTGGAGGCGGGTCAGGCAGAGAACGGGGGCTCGGGAGAGGCAGGGGCCGGCGGGCACGGCCAGGCGG
>NW_005874282.1:0-5897 GCF_000147115.1 Myotis lucifugus | reverse complement strand
GAGAGGGGAGGAGGGTTACACCAAGCCTTCCTGCCACCCTAATCTCTGAACCATGCGACCTCCCACCCACCCACACTACCACGTCCCTTCCTCACAGGCCCACAGAGGCGAGGACAGACAAACCCAGGCCAGGCACAAAAATAAGCAAGTTGATAGAGACAGACAGAGGCACAGACCCACAGGGAGATACAGGCAGACAGACAGACACAGGCAGTCAAATGGGCAGGCAGCCTGCAATCCTCACACATGCCCTCTGCCCACCCTCTGCCAGTCTCACCGAGTACCGGGCAAGGAAGTATGGGCACCAGCCCTGGCGCCGCCCCACGGCCTTCAGGTCATCCAGGTTGTAGATGCCAGCGGGGAGGGGCACCTGGCGCCCATGAATGTCAAATTCCTGGGGCAGGGCGAGAGGGTGCCTGGGGGTCAGAGCGGTGGGCTCACGGGCTGCTGCCCGCCCGCCCTTAGCCCTGTCCTGGCAGGCACCTCGTAAAAGCGGCAGTGGGGCAGGCTGGGGTCCCGCTGGTACTGCGCCCGCACGTAGGAGGCTGTGAGGCTGTGGCATTTCCCATCGACATCCTTCCCAAAGCGCAGGGGTGTTACCTGGGGAGCAGGGCGGGGGGTGCATCTCAGCACTGACACGGGCTGAAAAGCCCGACCACTCCCGGGACCTGGGGTTCTACACCTCACCCCTGGGGGGATGGGAAGCTGTCCTCTCTGGGGTGGAGCGAGGGGCTTTTGGGAAAACTCAAACCTCAACCGGTTTCAATGATAAACAGTTAAGACACTTGGGGACTTACTGCAGGGGTGAAAGAATGGCAAAAGTGTTACTCTTAAATTATTACTTTTAAAACATTAAGCCCTGAATACAATGGACTATTATTCGGCCATGAAAGAGGGAACATTGTGACAATGTGGGTGGACCTGCAGGGCATTACGCTAAGTGAAATAAGTCACACAGAGAAAGACAAATTACATACGACCTCGCTTATGTAGAGAATCTAAAGAAAAAGAAAAAAGAAACCACCACGCTCATAGATAGAGAGGAGATTGGTGGTTGCCAGAGGTGGGGTAGGGATGGGTGAAATGGGTGAAAGTGGTCAAAAGGTACAAACTTCCAGTTAAAAAAACAAGTCCTGAGGATGTACAGCATGTGACTAGAGTGAATACTATATTGCATATTTGAAAGTTGCTAAGAGAATAGATCTTAAAAGTTCACATCACACACAAAAAATTATAACTATGTAAGGTGACTGGACTTATTGCAGTAATCATTTCGAGGTGTATACAAATATCAAATCATTATGTTGTACACCCGAAACAAATATGTCAATTAAAACTCAAAAACAAACACACACACCACTAAGCCTTGAAGATTCCTTAGTGTGTAGGTCAAGGGTAACTGCTCAATCTTTCAAAATGCAAACAACCAGGACCGTGGCAAGGGCTCAGAGTCAGAAGAGGGTCTGACCACACAGTCTGACAAACTGCCTCGCCCTTGCCCGGCTCTGTGCCCCCCGAGGCTCTGCGGGTGGCAGCGTCACAGCCCAGGCTGCCTGTCCCCAGCACAAAGCCTTTCCTTCACCAACGGGCAGGCTCTGCGGCTGCCGGCCCCTCCCTCCCCCGTTCCCATTTCACCAGCCGCCAAGGCTGTGCTGCTACTTCATTACCCTCCATCATCTATATTATTTCTGACACATTCTTACAGATAACTTTACAGAATACATATTCCATGAGTTACACGTTAAGTGCTTACAACAATTTCTGGTGCAGTGAGCCCTGTGCCTTTATAACATAATTAAATAAAAACTAATATTCTATGTGTCATATATCTATTCATATCATGAAAATTTCTCATATTCTTCTAGCTCTTTGTACATGCTAGCTCTTTGTACATGCTAAGGACTACACATACATTATCTCACCTAATCTTATCAACTGGATGAAGCAGGGACTTTACACTTATTTAACAGAAAGGAAAACTGAGGCCCAGACTCCAGAAATCACCTACGCAAAATTATACAACTGTCCAGCCGGTGTGGCTCAGTGGTTGCGCATCAACCCATGAACCAGGAGGTCACGGTTCAATTCCCCGTCAGGGCATTTGCCCAGGTTGTGGGCTCAATCCCCAGTGTGGGCATGCAGGAGGCAGCTGATCAATGATTCTCATCTTGATGTCTCTCTCTCTCTCTTTCTCTCTCTCTCCCTTCCTCTCTGAAATCAATAAAAATATTTTTTTAAAAAATTTACACAACCAATGCTTCAGAGCCAGGAACCCAGGCCTGCTGGACTCCAGGAAGTGCCTCTGTAACGTGTCCTAGGCTGGGGGGGAAGGGGGGAGGCTCCCCGGAAGAAGTGTGCTTGCCTTGGCCATGAGCAATGAGTCGACTTTGAAAAGTGAGAAGAGAACTGTGTGTGCGGCCCCTGCCGATCTCCCCGAGAATACTCCTGGTGGACGAAGCGTTTCCTCAACCCCGGGCTCAGGGCAAGGGGAGGTGTGGGCACTCACCTCAGGATGGATGCACAGGTTCTTCCGAGAGCTCAGCGCCAGCCCCAAGAACGGCAGCTTCTCACCCTCCTGCTTCTCATAGAAGTTGAGCAACTTCCGAAGCTCCTCAATCACCTGTGCCAGCCCAGGAGGCAGGGGACTTGGCCTCCCTGAAAGCACAAGCCCCCGCCCAGCCAGGCCCCAGCCCCAAACACCCACCCCCCAGCGGTGATGGCAACCACCCGGGGGACCGGTGAGGCCCAGGAAAAGTGGGGGAGCACGAAGATTGGCCCCAGCTCACCTTCTCAATCTCAGGCACTGTCCTGGAGCAATAGATGAGTTTAGTCACCTCCAGCGGATACGCCTGCCAACGACAATGGGCTCAGCCCTGGCCCCTTTCCCCTTTCCCCCTCCACAGGCCCAGGGGGTCACCTACCCGCTGATATGCCATGATCAGGGCCAACAGGGACACTGTCTTCCCAGTTCCTGAGGGCATCTCCAGAACTCCATGACCCTGCGTGTTAGGAGTGAGAGGAAAAAGACACAGGCTCTCAGAACTCCAGGGGCACAAACTCTGGGAACACCCCCTCCCCACTAATACCACCATCTTGGAACGGCAGGACAACACAGCAATTGAAAGTCTGGGCCCCAGGAGCAGTGGATTTGAACCCCACTCCTGCCACCTCTTCGTTGAGGGGTCTTTGGCAAATGCCTTCACCTCTCTGGCCTCAGTAGCCTCATCTCTAAAATGGGCCTAATAAGCTCTAATGAGAAACTGTGGGTTAAACATTCAGCATAGTATCTGAATATAGTGAGCCCCTTTTTCTTTCACTTTTTAAGTACGTTTTTATTGATTTGAGAGAGCGAGAGGAAAGGACAGGGAGAGAGCAACATCAGTGAGAGAAACATGGGTGGGCTGCTTCCTGCACGCCCCCTACTGGGGACCCAGCCGCAGCCAGGATGTGCCCTGACTCGCAATCGAACCCGCAACCAGGGCATGGGAGGGGGCTCAACCAGCTGAGCCACAGGGCTAGGGGAGCTCTTTTTCTTTTAATTTAGCAAACCCTTCCAGCACTTACTCTGCGCCTGGCAGTATTTCTAAGTGTCTTACATCAGGGTTTGCCATCTTGGGCTCTATTGACATTTGGGGATGGGATAGCACGTGGTCGTGGAGGGCTGTCCTGTAAGATGTTTATCAGCACCTATGGGCTCTACCTACCAGGTGCCAGCAGCACCCCCCTCCCCCATAGGCCAACCAGAAATGTCTCCAGACACAGCCGCATGTCCCCGGGGGGTCAAAACCACCCCAGGTGAGAACCGCTCCCTGACTTAGCGAATTACCTCCTGTAACGCCTCCCCCACCCCCACCCCCCACCCCCGCCCCAAGGACCTCGGAGGCAGGCGGTGCTGCTACGCCCATCTCGTGGAGGCGAAAACGACGGCACAGGGAGGTTGGGTGATTTACCCGAAGGCACACAGCGGTGCACGCAGGATTCCAGCTCAGGCAGCCGAGCCCGGCGTCTACCCTTCCCAACCACGGAGCAGCGCCGCCTCCGAGTGTCAGCTGCTGCTACTGTAACTAGTCCCACTTTAGGGGAGAGGCTGGGGCGCGCGGGCTGCCCTCCGAGGACCTCGATCTCCGTCCAGCCCCCCGGCCCCCGCGGGCTCCACGCACCTTGGCGTCGAGCGTGCGCTTGAGCTCCAGCATGTAGGAGAACTGCTCCGGGTAGATGTAGTCGTACGGGAAGTAGACCAGCAGCCCGTCCACGTTGAGCCTGGCGGCGGGGCTGTCCGGTCAGTTCCGCGGCCCCTCGGCCCGCCTCCGGCCCCTCTACTCCCCAGTCGTCGGGCCGAGAGAGGTTACCTGCCGGGCCCGGCCCGTCGGGCCCCCGCGGACGTACCCCAGTTCCCCAGGAGCCTCCGGGTCCCCTCGGCATCGCCCCGCTGCCCATCCCCGTTACCGCACCGTAGGTCCCCGAGTCTGTCCCCACCTCACCCCCCCCCGGTCACCCCTCGCCCCGCAGCGGCCCCGAGCGCGCCCACCAGTCCCCCCATCTTCCAGGACCCCGCTCCCGCAAGCGAGCCGCAAACCCCGGCCCCGCTCACTTCATGGCGCCGGTCGCGGCTGGAAGCGGCGTCAACCCGCCTCCCTCATGAATATTCAATGAGGCAGGATCCGTGGGGCGTCCTCGAGGCGCCGCTCCACCTTCCTCACAACGCCATTGGTGGGTCCTGCCCGTCACTCCACTGGGGGTGGAGCCAATCGGGATAGTGCGCGTGCGCACGGCCATGCGGGGGCGGGCTCCCGAGGGAGGCCCGCGTCGCTGAGGAGCGCCGAGGACCAAGAACGAAACAGGCAAGGAAGAGAGCCGAGAGAATCGATCCCATTCATTAGGAGTCGGTCTTCCCGCATCTGCCCGGATTATCTGAGGAGCGGAGAGCGTCCAGGCGCAGCGGTTCTCAACCTGTGGGTCGCGACCCCTTTGGCGGTCGAACGACCCTTTCACGGGGGTCGCCTAAGACCATCCTGCATATCAGATATTTACATGACGATACATAACAGTAGCAACATTACAGTTATGAAGTAGCAACGAAAATAATTTTGTGGTTGGGTCACAACATGAGGAACTGTATTTAAAGGGCCAGAAGGTTGAGAACCACTCTAGGGGAAATGACAGGGAAATTGGGAACGCCTTCAGCGCCCACGAGTTAGGAATGGCTTCGCCATACCAGACAAACATGCACTTATAATACGTGCTGTGCCCTAAAACTCCTCTGGGATAAATAACGACCCTCATTTACTGAGCTCCTACTATTTGCCACATACTGTCTAAATCAGTCAGTAATGCACAGGCACTGTGGTTTGGTGGTTAAGTTGTGGACTTTGGGACCAGAAGGCTTGGGTCCAAATCCTGACTCCACTCCACTACCTGTGTGACCCTGATCTAATTACTTAACATCTCTGGTGTTGCATTTTCTTATATTCGAAGCATGTAAAATTAGGTTATCTACAGTGTAGGTGACACTTAAACTAACCCACATAAAGCTGTTAAAACTAGGTTTAGCACATATTAAGCTTTCAATAAGTGCTTGCTTTCATGTGTTTGCTTCAGAAATAGCTGTGGGGCACCCTGGCCGGTTTGGCTCAGTGGATAGAATGTGGGCCCGTAGACTGATTCTGGTCAAGACCATGTTCTCCGGCCCTGGTCGGGGTGTGTGCTAGAGGCAACCAATTGATATGTCTTTCTCACATCGATGTTTCTCTCTGTCTCTCCCTCTCCTTTCCACTCTCTCTAAAAATCAATGGAAAAATATCCTTGGATGAGGATTAATAAAAAACAAGACAAAAAAACAGTCTGGCCAGCATGGCTCAGCAATTGAGTGTCAACCGATGAACCAGGAGGAGATCATG
>NW_005874281.1:0-16653 GCF_000147115.1 Myotis lucifugus | reverse complement strand
AGGTCCGGGGGGGAAGTTCCCCCGGCGGAACCCCGCGGGCCCAGCCCCCGGGGGGGCCAGGGGGCGGGCGGTGACTCTGGACGGGAACCGGGCCCCCTTCCCGTTGGAGATCCGCCCCCAGCTAGATCCCAGAAAGTTAAAATGTAAAAAGTTTTAAAAAATGCATCTGGGATTTCTGTGCATGTGTAAGGGGAAAGGGCCAGTTTAAAAATGAGTGCGCATAGTTTTAAACTGAACTTGACCTTTTGCTGGGTACAGAATAAAAACCCGAGACTGTTTTGGCCTTAAAAAGTGGCGGAGAAGAACCTGACAAAGAAATGCAAGCTGGTTTCCCAAGGCGATTTAAAATAGCTCTTTAGAAATTTCCCGCCCTGAGGCAAGTACCACCAGGAAGTTGATAGTCAAGTTTACATGTGAATAGCTATGGGGTTTGCTTCTTGATTTCCTCAGCAGAAAAATTGTGACCATTTTGAAATTTAGCAGCTATTCCAGGTTTATTGGCTGGAAACTTAAAACTTTTAAGTGCAAATCATCTATGAAGCAGGAAGTGTGCTTGCCTCTCGGATTTATTTTTAAGCTAATCTCAGTAATCCAATTTCTAAAGTAAAGTACAATTATTTCAGGTAGAAACTGGTTTCATCTGATCTTAGAGAGAGTCGTTTGTTTGTTTGTAATGAATACCGTTTCTATCTAAATAAGACATAGGTCAAGAATCCTGTCCTGGAATGTGGGAAAGGGAAGACCCCCACATTTGTTCCTGTCAGGCCCCCATCAGGGGACTTGGGCGGTGTCCCTGTTATCTGCTCAAGAGCCCAAGACTGTAAAAATACTTGTTCACTGAAAAGTTGTAAGTGTAAATGTTTATTTGATGTTTGCTGGGAACTTTGTTTGCTGGGAACTTTGATTTGCTATGTGATATTCTGTGCTGGGTTGAGATTTTGGAATTCTGGGGTAAACTTAAAAGGTATTTGTGGCTTTTCTAGTCTGATTGGGATATTTAAGCATGGAGCTCACAGTTCCTCAAGGCAAAGATTTAATGGGCCCTTCCCCCTGCCTGTGCTGAATTAGATAATACAGGCCAGTACTGATTAAAGGAAGACAATGGGACTTGGAATCTGTAAAGATAGGCGGGAATGAAGCTGGTCTAATGTACTGAAAGGGTTTGGTGCCTGTTGCTGCTAGCAAAGGAGGGGCTGATAACCCCTCCTAGCACACTCCCTTGAAAGAGGCCTGGTTGCTGCTCTGCCACAAAGGGAACTGGTAGGAACAAACCATGGAACCTGGTGGGGGCCATGGAGTGAGACCCTCGTGAGGTCTGAGAGTCACTGGAGCAGCCGGCCACCATGGGGCCCTGGGGAGAACCAGAGCTCCTGGTGTGGCACCCAGAGGCAGTAGCCTCGGCTCCCCCACTGCCTGTGGGCCTGGAGGTGAAGTTGGGGGCCCTGGTGCTCCTGCTGGTGCTCACGCTCATCTGCAGTCTGGTGCCCATCTGTGTGCTACGCCGACCGGGAGCCAGCACTGAAGCCTCAGCCTTCCGCCAGAAAGTCCTGAGCCTGGTAAGCTGCTTTGCCAGGGGTGTTTCTGGCCACCTGTCTTCTGGACCTGCTGCCTGACTACCTGTCTGCCATAGATGAGGCCCTGGCAGCCCTGCACGTGCGACCTGGGTCCATCACACCCACGTCCGGTCAGCGGACCCATCCATGATCCGGAAAGACTTCGTCACCAAATGGAGTGTCGATCGAGATCAACGCAACCTGCTACCTGCCTGATGCTGGTAACATTGCTCGCGACTTAGATGATGCCTGCATCTTCATGAACATGGCTCCAAAGAGACAAGGACAATTTATAGGAAGGCCAAGAATAGACTTTAGTAGGATTTAGCTGCCTAAAGCGGCCATGATGCCAATATCATGTTTCATTGTATTGATATGTTATATTGACCTTTAATTCTCTTGCAGGTTTGAATGTGTGCTGGCTGTCCTGGAAGGGAACTATGTGGGGTGACCCCCCAAAGTAAAGAATGGCTAGCTGCCAAGAGGACAGGTGCCCAAATGGGCAGGAACAGTGCCCATCAGGTTTTGGTCTCTGTTGAGAGACAGCTAATAGTTGGCAGCCTGTAATACTGTCTTGCAGGCCTTTGTGACCATGCCCATGTCAGGGGTAGTAAGCTGGAAAAGGCCTTTTTAAAATAGAAGGTCTGAGGCATGGTTATGCATAGAAAAAAATTTAATGCCAACAATTACTGTTTTACCAAAGGAATTGGCAAGAAAATTCAGAAAATCTTAGAGTAGATCAGTATATTTTTCTTCTTGTGTAATTCCTCCGAAATTTGGCAACGCTAAATAAGTCATGGCCATACATTTCTTTGCATAGATTCAATAAGACCGGTTCCTAATAGTGGTTTTATTAACGGAAAACTTTGACTGGAGTATCATGTTTTAAAGAGCCCTGTCTGAGCTCTAAAGACTTGAAGCCAGTAAAAATGCCACGAAGAAAGCCTGGTATCCTGCTTGGAAGCCCTGAAGATGGCTGGCGCTGGAGCGTCAGGCCCATGCTCTACCATCACTGGCGGTTGGTAAGAGTAGAAGGGGAGCAGTAAAGATGCCTTTGCGTCCCTGCGGAACCCCCACACACTCTGGGCCGCAACAAGTAGGGGGGCTACTGAGATGGGCTTAAAGCCTAGAGCATGGGCTCAGGTGGAGTTGCTACAGGTGAAGGATTCACCTAACTCAGCAGATACTGCAGGCGGGCCTGATGGCAGCTGGGTGGCGTGGCTTCCTGTCCCTACGGGGCACATTAAAATTCAACCATGAGATTCCAGCAAAGGTAGTCAGTTACTGTTCTTGTTGTGTTTATGCAAACATCAGGACAGTAGATAAATTAATCTCAATTTGGCTTTTTAATGGCCATGGAGGAATTTTAAGAAGAAAAGTCCTATTTCAATACAAGTTGTTAAAGCTAAAATGGTTTCTTTCCCCTCCACCAGACCATTTGTTAAGATATGCCCAGTACGGGCCTCTAGCAACGGTGGAATAGAAATGCAGTCCGTCTCATGATTGAGCCAGAAGTTCCAAGACAAAGGGGGGAATGAAAGGGCGAGGGCTAGGTCCTCCATCTTGCCCCAGGGTAGGGGCTACGTCCTACTCTGCTAGCCACACCCAGGCAGCAGAGCACAGTCCTTTCTCCTCCCCTTACTCCAACCCCTGCTATAAAATCCCCGTCTCTACGCGGGGTTCGGTCTCTCGGCCACTTGGCTTGCCATTGTGTCGGCGAGTCTGGTGAACAGGGAGCTCAAGCTAGCTTGAAATACAGATTCTTATGCTTTTGCATCGGACTGGCTGGCTCCCTGATGTTGGTTTCTTGGGGATCTTGAAATCTGGGCATAACAGTCCTCAGCCGCCCCGAGACCTTCACGTCTCCCCCTGCTGATATGGTATTCTTAACCCCACATCCCAATACCCACGTGGCAGCGTGACACCCCACGCCCCCGAATGCCCACATCCACTGTAGCTGCCTGAACGGCCTGCTGCCCAGGATAAAATTGGGTACCCAGGGACTGAAAGGCCAGCACTGTGGTGGGACCCTCCAGAGCTGGGACGTTCTCACTCCACTGCTCGCTACCCCAGGGATTTCATTGTCCCACCTCCACCAGGACACCCGGCTTTCCACTCCCACAGTCCTTTTGGCCTCTCCCCACACCTGCCACTGCACATCTAGGTGGGATAGGCAAGTCTCCTGGCACGTACACAGCGCTGACACCTGAACCTCCGCTGGCCTCACTCCATGTGGAAATTCTGGGCCCGCATGTGTGACAACTGTTTGTGAACCCCTTTGTTCCCACTGCCCCTTCTTACTATGATTCCTCCCGCTCCCACAACCACAAGACACCCTGAGATCCCAGGTGCTTCATACTCCACAGTGACAGCTCAGCTTCCATAGGCCTCATCCCAGTGAAAATTCCAGTTTCTTCACCTGCCACCCACTCCTGTGACACCTTCCACTGACAACACTGACAACACACGACTGACACTGCATGTCTCCCACTGCCCACTGCCATGAGTTGTCTGTGGAGCAGCAACTGTACTACAAGGTGATCACTGAAGCCTGTGTGGGGTCATGTGAAGCCAAGAGGGTGGAAGCCCTTCAGAGCATCACAACAGACCCAGGGCTCTATCAGATGCTGCCACGATTCAGCATCTTCATCTCAGAGGAGGTCCGTGTGAACGTGGTGCAGAACAACCTGGCCCTGCTCATCTACTTGATGCACATGGTGAAGGCACTGATGGACAACCCTGCGCTGTACCTAGAAAAATACCTGCATGAGTTGATTCCAGCTGTGATGACCTGCGTCGTGTGCAGACAGTTGTGTCTGAGGCCAGATGTGGACAATCACTGGGCACTCCGGGACTTTGCTGTCTGCCTGGTGGCCCAGATCTGCAAGCGTTTCAGCACCACCACTAACAACATCCAGTCCCGGGTCACCAAGACCTTCACCAAGAGCTGGGTGGATGAGAGGACTCTGTGGACCACAAGTTACGGCTCCATTGTAGGCCTGGCTGAGCTGGGACATGATGTGGCGAAAACTCTGATTCTACCACGGCTGCAGCAGGAGGGGGAGTCCTGGCTGGCCCTGTGCTAAGCAACGTTGACCAAATTGGAGCTGACCACGTGCAGAGCCTCCTCCTGAAGCGCTGTGCCCCAGTTCTGGCAAAGCTGCGCCCACCCCCTGTCAATCAGGATGCCTATCGGGCAGAGTTTGGGTCCCTCGGACCCCTCCTCTGCTCCCGTGTGGTCAAGGTCCGGGCTCGAGCTGCTCTGCAGGCTCAACAGGTCAACAGGGCCACTCTGTCCACAACCTAGGACAAGTAAAGTTAAAAATAAAAATTTAAACTTATGTCGACGTCAATTAAATTGGCCAAGCGAAATAAGTGAATATTCATAAAGACTGTGTTGTGCCAGGAAGGAAACTCCTCCTGAAACATTAACTACTTTTCTATGGATAGTTCAAAATTGCTTCACATGCAAGGAATCTAAAGCACTCATACTGCTATACAAGAAATTGAAGTGAAAGGTTATCAAGACTGCATTGGAAAATTTCCAAAAGTCTCCTGATATTAAAATGAAGAAAGGGCGGGGGTAGTGGTGGTGGTGCCGGTGGTGGTGGGTGGGGGTGGGGGGGAGAGGAGCGTGGGGGGCGGATAGTGGAATAAGGCCTTGAAAGTAAAAGCCTTAATTACATCAAATTTTTTTTACTTGAATATAATTTTTCATTGGTAGTGCTAATAACAAGACTCCTTTTTAAGACCGGAAATTATTAATGACGAGAATTTCTTGGGTAAGAGACCCTTAGATGGCCCCGAAGTTTAAGAAGTGCCTGCCATGAAGCGACCACGACTAATAAGGGCTCAAGAAGACACCCTGGATGGAGCATTATCGGAAGCTCGAGAACCACTCAGCTCAATCTATATCCAAAACAATTCCACCGGTGCTTTCCCCAGTCCCTGTCCCGGACAGTGCTGGCCTCGCTCCTCCATGGCCAGAGCCGCCAATGTGAGCTCCACTTGCAAACTCACAAATGCCAACCACAAAACCCTTAGAAAAAAAGTCATATAAACACACCCAAAACAAAGACTAACACTAGTTCTCCAGGACAAAAGACTAAATCACCTAAAATGACTCAGCCACCAGCAATGGGGGGAAGTCCTTTGAGATCACCAAGAACTGTACCCCAAGAAAAGAAATCTCCTGGATGTTCCAAGAGCCCCCAAATGCCCAAGAGTCCCAAGGGCATAACCAATATTCCCCAAGTACCAGTCAGACCTGCAACACCAAATTTGCACGGGGGAGGAGGTGTTCCTCAGCCAGGCCTGCACCCTCTCCAATCTGGGACCCCTCGAAGGATGTCCCACTGCTGGTATACTGGGATCAGGCCTAAACCGGCAGTGGGACGTCCCTCTGGCAATCCGGGGACTGCTGGCTCCTAACCGCTCACCAGCCTGCCTGCCAGACAGATTGCCCTGAACCACTCTGACAGCCGGCCTGCTCTCCCCCAACTGCCACCCCCCACCCGCCCCCCACAGCCCCCGCTGCCTTGGCTGCTTGCCCACAAATACCCCCCGCACCAGCCTGATCACCCCAAACTGCCTCGCCCCACCCCCTCACGCACCGCTCGATGTCCTTGCAATGAATTTATAAATAAGAATTGAGCCCGGCCGGCCCGTGGGACTCACTGGTTGAGCATTGACCTATGAACCAGGAGGTCACAGTTTGATTCCAGGTCAGGCCACATGCCCAGCTTGTGCGCTTGGATCCCAGTACGGGGTGTGTCTTGTATTTTTGAAGTTCACTCTTAAGAATATAAGGAGTTATTAATCTGGGGAAATGCTAAATATGTGACTTGCCAATTCGAAAAGCTTTTAGAAGAAATGGTAATTGTGGCCACTAAACGCCCACAGTGTAGACATTTAATTTTCCAGAAAAACTTGTGTTTCCTCTGAAAATAATGGGGAATTTGAAATATAGTGCTCATTGGTCTAATGAATAACGAGGATAAATTCTGTGATCCCAACAGACATGTTCAACACAATAAACCAGTTTAAATGGAATTGATCTCTCTTGATAATTATAAAAGGTTGAATATTTCTTAAAATACAGCCGTGGAAATTTAAGATGTAATTTTAAAATCAAAAGCCCTAGCAGCCTGCATTAGAAATGAGGCTGGAGGTGGTGCAGCATTTGGTCCTTGTGAATCAGAAGTTGACTCAATGCTCAATTGACTAACTTTGCCTTATCAATAAAAATACCTACTTACACGACTTGACAAATTAGCTTTAAAAAATATCATCAGGTTTTCATATAACTTAAGTGATATGAGGAGCCAATATCTCTGTAAGCAAGTTAATCCTAGTGAAATCTAAAGCAATTGCGAAAGGCTTCCCATAATCCCTCTGTATGTGCAAATAAGCCAAAAGGTAATGCTTTTTAATATATATATACATATTCACAAGAAAGCCCAAAGACAACAAGCAGGTGGGTGTGGGGTACATTCCTGCAATGTCATGTGGTTGTGGATTTTAGCGCTACTCACCTTATGAATGACAAGAAATTGTTGGGGTGTAGCGGGGGTGCCCTGTAGTATGTGTGTTTGAAATGAGGTAAATCTGGATGAGGCCTTGTCATTGAAATGTATAAAATCAATCAATTTGGCCCTGGACTCGTGGCTCAGTTGCTAGAGCGTCTTCCCTTATGCCACTGTTTGTGGGTTCAATCCCCAATCAGGGCACAGACAGGAAGCAACAGAGCCCTGGCTGGTGTGGCTCCGTTGGTTGAGCGTCAGCTTGCTCATTGAAAGGTCACCCATTCCTTTCCAGGTTTGGGCACATGCCCAGATTTCAGGTTCATTTCCCAGCTGGATTATGTATTGGAGGCAACCCATAGGTATTTCTTTCTCTCTCTCTCTCTCTCTCTCTCTCTCTCTCTCTCTCTCTCTCCCCTTCCCTTTCTTCCTTCTTTCCTAAAATCAATAATACACACACACACACACATTTGTTCCTATTAATCCTCACCTGAGGATATTTTTCCATTGATTTTTAGAGTGGAAGAGACAGGGCAGACAGAGGGAACCATCGATGTGAGAGAAACACGTCAATTGGTTGCCTGCGACCAGGGCAAGGGCCCAAAGAACCTGCCACCAAGGTCCATGACCTTGGCTGGAATCAGACCCGGGACACTTTGGTCCACAGGCTGGCCAATGCTCAATGCACTGAACCAAACAGGCTAGGGGAAATATATATATATATGCTGTACCCAGCCACACATTGCTGTGGCTCAGTCTGGATAAATGTTAAAGAAACAAAAGAGAAAGCACACATTTCTAATACGCTTAATTTCACAATGCCTGTGGGTATGCAACATTTTGTGTTGTTCCATTGTCTGTGCAGATATAGAGATTGTCTGGTTTGCCAACTATTGAACACAGAACATCTAATTGTCCATGTGAGAAGCAATCCGCATCTAGATCTAAACCTCAGAATTCTAAAGATTAGCCCTGAGCTTTGTTGATGGTGATTGCAAACGCCAATAGAATTGGGAATTGCAATCTCTGAAATTGAAATGGCATATCCGTTGGAATCATAGGAATTCGAGGAATGAGGACATCTTCACCATTGAAAGGTCCTGTCAAGATTGTTGCTTCTACGACATTGCTCATTAATTTTTTTACTGCAAGCCATGTGCCTGTTAAAGCTTTGGCTGGTTGACATTTCGCAACACGGTAATTGGCACGCCGATTTTCAATTGCAGTATGTGTGGTGGCATCCCTGGCAGATCGAGTGAATTCAAAAATTCTGTTGGATAATTAACCGCTTCATCTGCTTCCACAACAGTGTCGACGGACTTGTATGTGACTGCCTCGCTTTGAATGTTAGAATGAATGATATTGTTAAGTACGTGGACATCTTTGTTCTTGGCTGCAAGAATAGCTCGTTCACTCAGAAAATTGTGATTCTTATAATCGGTTTGAATATTGGGAAATACTTTTTCAACCAATTCTTCTTTTGACGTCACTAAATTGCAGAAGTGATGAGGCAATGAAATTCGTCCTGAGGTCAGATCAACTGGCACCTTTTCGTTCCCAACTGCCAGCAATTGATGCAAGAATATCTCAACTGATCGATCGTTTTGCAGCTGGACACGCATATTTCTGGTTAATTTTATCTACACTTTATAAGTGTAAGCAGAAACATTGAAATGGAATCGTAAAATATTTAGTATAGTGTGTGTTGCTTTTACATCCTACAGATGGCCCTGCTTTTCCAAAAAAGCATGCTGCCAAAACTGGTTTGGCTCAGTGGATGGAGCATCGGCTTGCAGACTGGGGCGTCCCGGGTTCAATTCCGGTCAGGGGCATGTACCTGGGTTGTGGTCACATCCCTGAAAGGGCGAGGACTACGCCCTCCATCTTATCCTGTGTCCTCCATTTTGGGGCAGCCACGTGCTTGGCAAGGAGCTTCCTCCCGGAAGTCTAAGGCTCTGCTAGCCACACCCAGGAACAAGACCTGGCTTGCGCCTGGCCAATCGGCAGGCCTCACAGTCCCCTCACTCAACCCCCTATTAAAACCCTGGTTTTTCTCACGGCGCTCTCTCTACCCCCTTCTTGCTGTTGGGTCAGAGGGGGCTGGGAGCCAGACCTGGGTCTGTACTATTAATAATAAAGGACTCTCTGCTTTTGCATCGGACTTGGCTGGCTCCCTGTTGGCCTGTGGGGATCTTGAAATCTGGGCATAACTTTTGGGGGCTCGTCCATGATCCCCAACACCATCCAGGGACCCCCCAGTTCGGAGGGCCTGACCGACCGCCGTAGGTATCTGTGTCGTTTTGTGTTTTGTATTTGACCTGTGTGAGCTCACTTCTGAAATCTGTATTCGCCCACAATGATCTTAAGTGGACGCACATGCTGATCAAGGGTGGGAGGAGTGGGGGACACCTCGGCCCTCCATCTGGAGGGGTGTAGTTTTGCTTCTGCGGAGTCAGAAGGTCTGTAGGAACCCCCTCAATCTGAGACAGGCTGGTCGCTACCGCTGGTTGGTGCGCAGCCACTGGTTGGCGCAGCCATCGTTTCCAGTTTACAGGCAGTTCTCTCCCACTTCGGTTTTTGCTTCCATGGAGTTAGAAAGCTGTTCTTTGGGGCCCTCTTGTTTGTCTGTGTATGTGTTTTTGTTTTCTGTGGACTTACTGGATGGATGTTATGGGACGGACTCAGACTGCTCCTTTGGGTATTGTGATTGGTAATTTCAAGGAGATTGGGGGAGGCTGTAGAGCTCCCTCGGGAGTTGGGAAGTTGTTATTGTTTAAACTCTGAATGAATGTCTGGTTAAAGTATGTGAGTGTGGAGGGAGGGGGCCTGCCATCTCCCCTCCTTTGCCTCCTTTGTGTGGCTTCAGGACTTAGGTCAGGTGGGCATCTGAGTAAGGATCTGTGAAAACAGGTCATCCCCCTCCCCAAGTAAATGTGTCTGGAATTTCTGTGCACAAGTGAGAAGAAAAGCTGGCTTAGAATTAATGTGCACACTATCCTATTTTGGATAGAATTTTAAGCTGGGAGCTCCTTGAAAATGTGCAGAAAAAGATGCTAGCTAAATTCTAGCAGCAGGATTGGCATTTCCATGATAAAGAACAGTTTTCCAAAGGAAAAAAAATGGAAGTTTGTTAATTAAGAAAGCTTTTTTCAATGGAGGAAGGAGATAGTCGCCTCCTGCCTGCAGCAAAATCTTAAAGAATGTGGTCAATTTACATCTGAAAAGACCAGGTAGGCCAGAACCTGTTTGCAGGGCTCAAATGTGGTTTTCCAGAGCCGCTTGGAAGTAAAAAGTAGTTTACTCTAATTTGCCTCATGAAGAATCTAAAAAACAGAATTAAATCTATTGGTTGAATATTGAGAAATGCTGAATATTTAACTTGCCAGCTAAAAGTTTAAGGTCTTTTTTCTTGCTGTTGGGAAGTTTGAAGCTACACCCTTTTTGGTAGAGGGAGGAGTGGATGTGCCCTGCCCCTGGGATGCAGGTGGTCCAGTTCCCACCAGCAGCCATCTTTGAGAGCGTTGGCTTGCATTTCAATGGCTGCACCTTTTGCTGGCCGACCTTCCCAAAGAGGGTCGAGCGTGGCCAAGGGGTGGCTCCTTTGGGATCAGCTTTCTGCCAGTAGTCATTTTTTTAATACCTACAGTTTGCTTCTCGGTTTCCCTAGGCAGAGAAAAGAGCATGTTTTAAAGTTAACTATTGGATTTTGAGGTTTATTCTTATAAATATGAAAGTGTAGTTAATCAAAGAACTGCTAATATTTGACTTGTGGGCTCTGAAGGTTTAAAGTGCAAATTGAATCGGAAGAAATTAATTAAATATCTAATGTAGCCTAAACCAGTTTGGCTCAGTGGATAGAGTGTTGGCCTGCGGACTGAAAGGTCCCGGGTTTGATTCCGGTCAAGGGCATGTACCTGAGTTGCACGCACATCCCAGTGGGAGATGTGCAGGAGGCAGCTGATCGATGTTTCTCTCTCATCAGTGTTTCTAACTAACTCACTATCTCTCTTTCTTCCTCTCTGTAAAAATTCAATAAAATATATTAAAAAAATAAAAAAATAAATATCTAATGTATAACTTGTTTTTGTCAAAATATGTTACTCATTGGTCTGATTAAAAAGGGGATTAATTTTAAGATCTCAACTGAATTTTTAATGCAAAAACCAGTTTGAATTTGATTGATATTCTTTAAGATAATTATAAAAGATATAAACAGCTAATGAAATTTCTGTTTTTCTACAATAGAATGTTGGCCATCTATCTTTTAGGGATTTTGATTTGCTCTTCCCTTGTTTATTGTGAGAATAAGGAAATCATCTTTACTGTCACAGAACTGTTTAGACAGCCACAATGTTGAGCTGCGTGACTTGGCAGCTGCCCGCAAAGCAATAAAGTTGCTTTGTTTTGGATTTTTAAAATTCAAGTTTTATTATTTGTTGGCACCATAGTAAATAATTCATAGAGCGGGTCTCTTCAACAGTACCAGGGAACCTCCTCAAAACACCCTGTTCCCCACACATGACATTCAAGGAGGAAGAGACCGTGGCCGCTGAGTCTGCAGTACAAAAGGTAGTAAATCTTTCAAATCTCCACTCTTATCTGAAAAGCCAGGCTTTGGATTTCTGTAGTGGGTTTAATCAGGCAAATTTGTCATCATTCATTAGTCAGAACAAGCCAAAATAACAACAACAACAACAACAATAATGCAGTTCTCAATTCCTAACATCTCTGTTTCACCCCGCCATTGCTTGTGGATGCTCAGCTCATGCATACTGTGGCCAGCTCCATCTCGGTCCATCTTCATTCAAACTGAAAACCCGACACACACAGAGGGCACCTGCCCTGGCTCATGCATCCCTTGTCACCCAGGAACTGGATTCCAATCGAGAGGGCAAACAGTGCTTCTTGGTTCAATACAACACATGGCAGGGCCTAATCCGAGACACTAGGCTGTCCGAAATGCCATTGAGGACAAAGTCCATCCCTACATCAGGCATTGCCTCTGAATTTCTAATGACTTCACAAGCCGAGAAAGGCCAAGCAGCCACAGCTCAGAATCATAGGTGAGGATTCGGGCCTCAACTACTACAGGATTCTTGGAAGTGGTGGGCTCACTTCAGCTCAGAGCGAAATGCTTAGGTATTACCGGCTTTCTGAAAGATTCGAGACAGAAAGGTAATAAAACAGTGGCATCCAGTGCTAACCACCTCAAAATGTTTGCAAAAGTGAGAAGGCCAAATCCGTTCCTTCTGTCATGTGGATCCCTTGAGGAGTCATCAAGTGGCCCATGAAGACCTTTCCTAGCCACAAGCCATAAATATATAAAAACACACATTGGTAGGTTACTAAATCTGACAGTGCTCTCTCAAACACAGCTCTGCTCAATGGCTTTATTACTGCGCCTCTGCAACAAAATGGTGCCGCCGGTGGGTGACGAGTGACGTCAGGAACGCTAGAAGGAGGAAGCCAGAAAGCCCTTGGGGACAGGAACCTCCTTGCGCTGCAAACATTCCTCCAAGAACCTCTTGAGGCGTATGAAGGACCCCATCTGTCCCGGGCTTGTAATGGCTTCAATCCTGGGGCAGTAGTCCTCTTTGATGAGAAGCATCATCTTCCAGAACTGGGCCTGATACTGCTTCATGAGGGCATTCCCACACACCTCTAAGAAGTCCAAGAGGAGGGTGGCCGTCACGTCCGGCAGGGGCTCCATGTTTAGTATCTGTGCCAACCAGCGCCAGCCATGGTTTAAGCCATGAGGGTGAACCTCTTGTCGAGTTCCATACGGCCACCGGAGCTGGATGATGGCAGCATAGAGACGCATCATCCCGGACATGCGTTTCAGAAAGTTGTCCTGCTGCTCCACCTTGGAATCCTTCACTTGGTAGCCAAGCATTCTTTGGTAGTCTTCCAAAGCCATTCCCTCCCTGAAAGCCGGGTAGAGTGGGACAGAGTACGGACAATTCTTGTGCAGATGAGCCAAGATGAGGTCCCCCACCCTCGGGTGCAGCTCCCAGACCCCGGACGCTACGGCGGCGATGGGGAACGCAGCTTCATGGTGCGAGGCCACCTCCTCCGCTCCTTGTTTCACAAACTTCTCTGCCAGTTTGTACTGGACAAAGTCCAGGCCCTGTGGATTCAGTGTGACGGACACAGAGCGCCCACCAGATGGAACGGGTTTTCCAGAGAGCAGGTTGTGGATCTTGTCGAAGATCTCCTTCAGCTGGGAGCCTGCGCTGGTGGAGATCTGGCTCACTGGGATAGTGGCTGCCTTCTGGAGGTCCATCTTTATCTTTTTGACCCTGGCTGTCCTTGCTGCTGGCCAGTCCCTCAAAGGCCAGCACACACTGACGGGAGGCCTCCTGCAGCTGCTGGTACCACTGCATTGTACTGTCTTGTACCTTCAGCTGGAGGTCTTCACTCCGTGTCCCTCCCGGGCCCTGGCTGGGAGCGGGGCACTCCTTGTGGACCTCTGGCCTCTGCTGCACCTGTGCCTCTTGTCGCTTCACCTGGGCCTCCTCTTCATCCTGCCTCCTCCTGTCTTCACACGCCCTGGCGTCCCTCAGCAGGTCCCGCACTTGTTGCAGCGCGCTCTTGGCCAAGGCTTGGTCCTCTGCCGTGGGAAAGCCGTTCTCCGAGGTGGTCCGAATGAGCCCCGAGATGAGGCCGCACAGCTGGTTACCTCGGCTCCGCAAGGCCAGCGGGTCCACCTTCGGGTCTCTGTGCTGGCCCACGGAGTCCAGCTGCTGGTTGAGGTGCAGCAGCTCCTCCTGCGCGGCATAGAGGCCCTGCAGGCAGACCTGGCCTTCCTCCCTCCGCAGCCGCTCCTGCTCCACCCGCTTCAGGCGCTGCTGCTCTGCCTCCCGCAGCTTCAGGTTGAGAATCTCCGCTCTGTGGCGATGCTCAGCTTTCAGCTTTTCTTGCTGCCCCAGGGCTTCTCTGGAGCTCTTCTCCATCATTTCCCTCAAGTCCTGGAATTCTTGACGACGCTTCAGTTCCTTCCGTTCATCAAAACGCTTCAGCTGTTCAGATGCCATCTGAGAGAGCGCTCGCCACTTCCTCTCCTGCTCCTCCTGCCGCAGCCGCAGGCCCTCTGTTCCTTTCATTCTGTGCACTAGCTCATACGTTCGGATGCAGCCTTCCACCGGGATGCCCCTGGAGGACTGCAGTAACATGGGCTCCGTGGGCTGGGACTCACGTTTGCCCTTGGTCCCACCTGGTGTTGCTGGTGCTCTTGGGGATGCTGGTGAGAAGGCAAGGCTTCTTCTGGGAGACTTGGGAACAAATGAAGGTTGGTCCAGGCCTGAAGTGGATCTAGAGGATGTTGAAGTCTCGGAGGGAGACAGGGTCTCTTGTGCGTGGGGTAGGACATGATCTACCACCCATCCAGCATAAGAAGATAGCTGGGGAGTGGACACACATTCTTCAGAAACATCCTCGCCCCACAGGAGCCGGTCGCGGTGGTAGCAGAGGCGACCTTTGCTGGAGCTGAGCAGCGCCTGCAGGGTCTCCCAGCAGCGACTCTCTGACGGCATGGCCTGTGCTGCAGCCGCTCTTCGGAGATGCTGCGGGTGGGAAAACAAACCCCTCGAATCCGCCGCCCGGTTAAGGAGCGCCCCAGCGCTCGCTTCCGCTTCCGGGGCCTGCACTCCAAAGTTGCTTTGTAATTGCTCAGTTCAAAGTGTGCTTGGGTCTCCCTCCCGATTGGAAAGGGCAACCGCGCCCTCAGCCGCTGGCCCGCTCCGTGTGCGCCTCTCTCCCTCAGTAGTTTATGTCCGCACCGCACCTCCTCTGAGTCCGGGTATGCTGGGGTCCAAACCCAGCAGGTCCAGGAGTCCCCAGAGGTGTGGACAGAGTCCTCGAAGGAGGAATGCCACGGAGACAGCGTTCAGTTGATCAGCGGCCTAGCCAGGATCTCTAGCCAAGTTCTGGTTTGGATCTCAAGCCAGGTTCTGTGTCTCCTTGTCTCGCTACAGCTGTATTTATGCCAGTTGGTTTTAATCCTGTCAATTTCCATTCCAAAGGTTAGGGCGTTTCTTATCTCCATTCCAGGAAGTAAAGATTATGTAGCTTCAGCGTGATTGGTCATAGTTAAGATGATTAACTACCCGCCTGGCACTTAGGGAGGGGGATAAAACCCCTGAACTAACTTCAGGGAAAAATCCCTACCTGGGAAACAACCTTTCTCAGAGAGGTGACCCTGGTTAAAACACATAGCACCAAGAAGGGGAGCAAACATATTAAGAACAGTATGCCATATATGCCACGTCCCTTGAAACATACGCTGTGCAGATGTTTCTTCCCTGCAGCGACTGTGTCAAGCAGCAAGGATGGACTGGCGTCCAGCAGCGGTTGAATGACCCTTTCACAGGGGTCACCTAAGACCATCCTGCATATCAGATATTTACATGACGATTCATAACAGTAGCAACATGACAGTTATGAAGTAGCAACGAAAATAATTTTATGGTTGGGTCACAACATGAGGAACTGTATTTAAAGGGCCAGAAGATTGAGAACGGCTGTTCTAGGGTCATGTGGACCCTCAGACAGAATCCCATAGCATTCATCTCCAACTGGAGCCACTTTCACGGGGAATTCCGTTTCTGCTCACTCCCATGTCCCTTTTGCCTGGGAGCCGGGCCTGCCTCGGTCCCGGCCCAGGTCCCTGCCCCTGCCTCCGCCCCCGCCCCCACCCCCGCCGCCGCCGCCTCGTCCTCGGCCATGGCGGTCCCGCTGGCTCCGGTCCAGCCAAATGATGTCGTCCAGTGACATGTGGATTTTGTCGGCCATGGCGGGCCCCGAATCAGCCTCGGATGGAGCCCGTGCGGAGGCACGCGAGTCCTTCACTTCCCGCGCGGCGCCGGGGCTGTCCCAGATGTTGGGGTCCAGGCCCAGGGGTTCCCAAGGGTGTGGACGAGTCGGTGAAGAAGAAATGACACCGAGACAGCTTTCAGTGGATCAGCAGCCCAGCCAGGCTCTAGCCAGGTGCTCTAGCGGCTTCTATGTCCCGGGACCGGGTCTTGGCGAGACCTCTCTCCTGAAAGCTCCCTTGGAGAACGAGGACGACGACCACGACCACAAGCCTAGGGCTGAGAAGCTCTGCAAAGAAGGCCCTGCGTTCTTTTATAGTCCCAGAGCTGGTGGGAGGAGCCAAATCAGCTGCCCGCTCGACCAATCAGCCGCCCCCAGGACCGACGTCACCGGTTGGGCCTCAAGTGGAGGGGAGGGGGCTTGCATTGGCGCTGCAGGACCAGGAGAGGGCGCCACTGGCCCGCCCAAGCGATTCACGGGGCTTGGGGGAGGACTTGGGAGACAGGGCAAGTGCCCAAGGAGGCCTGCAGGGCTCTGTCTCCACGCCTTGCGGGACGGCATCGCCGTTTTTTCTCGGTGGAAGAGGGGACAATACATACTAAGACAGGCTCCCGTGGGCCCAGGACGGGCCAAAAGGAAACAAAGCCACGGAAAATCTCCTAGGCGTGCCTCACTCGGCAGATATCTTGTTAGCGGGACCTTGTGCTCTCGCGTGTGTGTGTGTGTGTGTGTGTGTGTGTGTGTGTGTGTGTGTGTGGTGGGGGGAC
>NW_005874280.1:13215-16860 GCF_000147115.1 Myotis lucifugus | reverse complement strand
TTTCCTGGATGGCCCTTGGAAACAAGAAAGTTCAAAATTCTATTTAGGTCCAATTTATCTATAGGTCCCAATGGTGGCTGGGGCCATTAATTAATTTTTCCCACTTTTTTTTTTTGCTTCCCCTACACTGATCCCAAAAAAAAAAGGGGAGTAAGGTTACTCTTTCTGCCCCTCTAGGCCATCAGATTCTTTTCATGAAAGAAAAAAAGACATGTAAAACAGACGCATTGGGGGAGTCTCATTTCTCTGGGATAGACTCAGCCTCTCATTCCTTCAGGTGTCAACCATAAACAAAGAGCCTACCCAGATACTCTGTCAGCAAAAAGCATTTATACGGGAAAAAGAAAAGACTTCATCTGGTACCTGCAGCCATGGCGAGCCATGTGCAAGTTGCCCGAGACAAAGAGAGGGAAGACCTTTAGTGAGGGGAAGAGAAAGTAAAGGAAGGGGCTGTCATAACCACAGAGTTCTTCCTGTGAGGATTTTGTGACCAACATAGGGTGTGAGAGCGCCTCCTTCAGGTCCTCCCCATCTCTATCTTGGTTAAGGTCTCTGGCATCAATTTTGACAGTTTTTTGCTTAAATGTCACCTCATCAAAGAAACATTTACTGACAAACTGGTTTACAGAGCACGTTCTGTTACAGTCTCTTGACCCTATTCCTTATGGCCTCTTGTCATTTCCTAACTTTATTCCTCTCCCACCAGAATGTTAGTTCCATAGAAACAGGAACTTTGTCTTAACTGCTGAGTCCCAAGAATCTACAACCGTACCTTGCACATAGTAGATGCCCAATAAATATTGGTAAAAAAGAAAAATGTTACTATCATGGATATAGAGAGGGATCAATTCTACTGAGGAAAGGGTTACAGAAAGCCCCCTATAAAGTGAGGGAGGCTTGAGTAGAGTCTTGAGAGATAAGTTGGTAGAGATGTGGTAGAAAAAAAAACAAACTAAGAAAGAGAATTCAAGTAGAGGAGATGCATGAACAAAGTTCCACAGACATTTTGTTAGGACACAGGGATTGACTTGGGTGCCAGCCTCATTCTCATGGGTGCTCTAGGGAAGCAAAGTGAGGGAAAGACCTCTGGAGGGGTATCAGGAGTCTTGCAGCCTGATCCTTACTTTGTCACTAATTTGTTATTGGCCGTGGGCAAGACCCTATAACATCCAGGCCTCCAGAATGGCTAATGATAAAAAGACTGACAGTAACAGCTTTGGAAAGGCTGTGGAACAATTGGGACTCTCATACATTATGTACAGGAATGTAAATTGGCAGGACCACTTTGGAAAACATTTGACAGTACACATGTCTAAAGCACTGTGAATCAACAATTCCACTCCTAGATGCAAGCCCAAGGGGGAAAAATGCATGAAAATGTCTACAAAAAGGCACGCACAGGAATACCCATAGTAGCTTTACTCATGATAGCTAAAAGTTCTAACAACTCAAAAGTTCTTCAGTGTGAGAATGGATAAATGAATTGGGATATAGTCATTATGATGATCTTTTCTCATGCCTATTAGCTATTTGGACATTCTTTTTAGAAGGGGGAGAAGAAATGCCTATTCAACTCATTTTCCCACTTTAAATTGAGTTGTTTTGTTTTTTCTTTTTATTATGGATTTGTAAAAGATTCTTATTTTGGATGTGAATATCTGTCATTAATATATGCTAATTTGTATTAATTATGTATAATTGTATATATTATATATGCATATATGTATATAATTAAATATGTATATCAATATAACATATTTATTATATATTTATAAATTACAAATATCATGAATAGTACCTATTAATTTTACTAAAGTCCAATTTATCAATTCTTTTTTAATCATTAGTGCTTTTTGTGTCCTGTTTGAGAAACCTTTGACTATTACTAGTACAAGTTTATAAACATATTTCTCCTATCTTTCTTCAAAAAGCTTGATTATTTTAGGTTTCACAATAGGTTTATGATCCATCTTGAATTAATTTTAGCATATGGTGTGAGGTAGAGGTCCAACTTCACTTTTTTTCCATATGGATATCCAGTTTCTCCAGCATCATTTATTTAAATGTATATTCTTACTTCATTGAATTTCTATATTGTCCTTGTCATTAATCAGGTTACTGTACACATGTGGATTTATTTCTGAACTCTCTGTTCCATTGATCTATTTGTCTATTCTTATACCAATACCATCATGTCTTATAATCTTGTAGTACAAGACTTCCAACTTTTCTTCTTCAAATTGTCTTGTCTTTTCTAGGCTTTTTACATTTACATATACATTTTAGAATCAACTTGTCAATTTACATACATATGCACATGCGTGCGCACACACACACACACACACACACACACACACACACTGGTAGGATTATAATTGTGATTGCAGTGAATCTATAGATCAGTTTGGGGGAGAATTGGCATCTTAACAATCTTGAGATGTCCAAACTATAAACTTAGAAAATCTCTCCATTTATTTGTCTTCTTTAATTTTTCTTCTTAATACTTTGTAGTTTTTAGCAATAATTGGAAAATGAAATAAAAAATACAATTTACAGTAGCATCAGAAAACCCAACACCAATGGTTTATTATATGTCACCCCAGCAGACACTGCTTTCCCAATGCACCTCTGTTTTGGGAGGATTTGCGGACCTCATCTGTCAATGCATCATGTATAGGTATGTTAATTATGTTAATTTTTGATTATTTTATTGATAAACATTATATCTGATTTAGTTATTTGCTTTTCTTTGGAGTATTGACACCTTATGTAAATCTAGTTTAAAAGAGCATGTCTTCTTAGAAAATTAAAAGAGGGTGAGAAATAATGGAATTGTTGCTCTGTTTATGATTTCTTTTTCTACTAGGAATTTTAAGTTCTTGGATCTGGGCCTCTTCTACATAGTAACTTTAATATTGCCAAATTTCTGGGTTATTGTTATTTATTATTCTTTTGTTTCTTACTATAATGTTTTGAACAGATATTATTGTTAAAGCACTCTTATAATTATTATCCCAATACTTAAAAAACAATTCTGTGACTATAATAGGGCAAATAGTATGCCTATTTTTCAGAAGATGAACCTGAGAGGTTTAGTCCTTGTCCATACTGAACCAGCTGACTAGTGAAACACTTAGAACTTGTCACCAGTTCTCCTGGTAGCAGTAGTGTTATCACTGATTCTAATAAAGGCGCTTTTTTGTTGTTCCTAAAATAGAGCAGAGAGTAGAAGCCTAATTGCCTCAACACTAGCTTCCCTTTAAAACCCACAGCCTCATTTAGAACTGACTACACAAGCACAGAAAATTCGATCTTGAAAGGAAACTGCTGTTATGAAGGAGCCCAACTCCTTCTTATTGGTATAAATTAACGAGATAAAACTACTTTAAAACTGCTTGGCGATGCAGTGCAAGTGCATCCACTTTGAAATTCCTTTTTATCCTTAAAAAAGTGGCACAAGAATCTGGTGCTGACAAAGTCATAGAGAAATGGGTCCACTCACAGCCAGCAGCTGGCATCTTTGCTGGCATCCTCTCGGGATGTAGTCTGGTGGTAAGAACCCAAGGAGCCATAAAGGCATTCCTATCTTTTAGTCTAGTTATCTCATTCCAGAATATTTATCCTGAAGCCATGATTCCATTTATT
>NW_005874280.1:3388-13115 GCF_000147115.1 Myotis lucifugus | reverse complement strand
ACATATATATATATCCCCACCCACACACATATATATATGAAATTATATATATATTATTTCAGAGAGGAAGGGAGAGGGAGAGAGAGATAGAAACATCAGTGATGAGAGAGAATCATTGATCAGCTGCATCCTGCACGCCCCACACTGGGGATCGAGCCCTCAGCCTGGGCGTGTGCCCTGACCGGGAATTAAATCGTGATTTCCTTGTTCATAGGTCGACGCTCAACCACTGTGCCACGTCGGCCGGGCAATACTGATTTTTAAAAGTCAAAACTGAGTCCTTTATTAAAAATATTACAACGAACTGCAATTGTGAGACATCAACAAATGTGTATCCAGCGTCAAGAAACAATAAATGTATAGGCTCAAGGGCCTCTCTTCTGTAGACCTCAAAAGTGACCAATCCTTCTATGCTGCCTACTGGTTTCACTTCCTGAGCTCAAGCCTGAATGCTGAGGCTCTACTGTGGGTCGGAAGCTCTCGGTATCTCCACCCGGGACCCGGCCAGGAAGTACTGAATCTTCGTGATGTGGCTGGAGCTCTGGGCTTGGACATGCTGCTCCTCCCCTTCACAGGTCCGACTATCTAACTTTCTGCTTCCTCTATTCTACTGCCCTCTTTCCCCAAATTATCAGCGGCTCTTGTATATTGTTTATTCTCCCCTCTCTTGCCTTCCGGCCAGATCTCCGGGGTCCCAGCCTGCCATGAGAGAGGGGAACCCTTGATGTTTTGGGCAGAGCGTCTTTGGAACCCCACTCCCTGAACAGCCTGTCCAGCTGACTGGGGAAGGGAGAATTATTCCAGGCCTTTCCTAGCACAGGCCTGACTTGTAGAATGTCTTACAGAAAAAGAAAACAGCATTGAAGAGTAAACCAGGAAAGAAGAGCGCTGAATCAGGTTTCAGATATGTCCCTGTGTTGGGTTAGGACAGCCCTGTGAGTATTCCCCCCTGGACCTGTGGCTTCACAAGCAACGGTGATCCCGAGTAGGGGGGTGGGGGGGGGGGTGAAAGGATTAAGGAAAAGACAGACAAGAGAATGAAAGCTGGGTCTCGGTGAGACGCTGCCTCCCTGATGAGGAGACAATGCCGACACCCACAAGCCGTGTCTTTATTTTATAGCAGATGCCACGAGGCAAAGTAGGGGCGTGATCACGTTGTTTACAGCATTCTCGTGAGCTCCAACCTCACTCAACTATATGCACCTGAACTCTAGCACAAGGCACGTGGGACTACGTGTTTGGACCATAGGTTCAAGCTTACAACCACAGCCGTTGGCTATGATTGTGCTGGGAGGGCCCTGCCTTCCAGCTGGGACTTGCACATGGCAATGAGAGGACCCTGTCCTTTCATTAGTCCGAGGTTGAACCTGGCCAAAACACCGTAACCGCGCCCCACATGGACCTATAAACCGTGTGCACTTACATGCATTTAAGCAGACAGGTAGATTGCCCGAAGGTCTCAGGATTGGGCGAGGAGTGCACACCGCTTGGGAAGGAACTGTCCTGGCTTTCAGGTTGTTTCTTACTTACACGTATTTCTCATGATTCTTCCGTCTCAAAGCTGCATGGTAGCTTGCACTCCCACGGCCTGCTGGTATTTCTCTGCTGACGGCCTCCTTTTGCAATCCCACTCCTGGAATTTCGTCTGACTGGGAGGATTAAGAAAAGAAAAACATAACTCTGTGCTGAGCTCATTTTACCATGTGCTGCATTAGAGCCGGAAGGCAGCGAGCTTTTGAAAGACTCAACCTGAATTCTGTTGCACTACAGAATGAGTCGGAGCCAGAGGTGAGAGGCCCGGACACCGCGGGTTCTAAGCCGTAATCAATCACGTTTCTCTCTCTAGAGGAGCCGGTGTATTTCATTCGGAGCCACGCGGGCCTCCGGGGGCACGGCTGTTCCATATACTTTACGAGCAGCCCATTGTTTCCCAGGGGTTTAATAACCACACGGAGGCAAAAGGCCTTTCAAAGTATCCTATGACCCTTCTTAAAGCCCGGGCTCCCTTGCCGAGGTAATGAAAGGGATATGAAAAGGATTTTTCTCAAGGAATAAGCCCTGAAAGAAGCAGGTAGTCTCTTTATTCTTTGTGTCTTACTCCTTTCTGTAGGCACAGGATATTCTGGGTGCGCTCTGAGCCCCACCATGTTGCATCTATGTGTCGTTTGTAGTTTGTGGATAATCCGTGAAGAAAAAGACAGCTTTAAGTAATTGTTCTGCAGCTGCTAGGCCTCGAATGGGAGGCCCAAGGAGGGGAAACAACCCACACTTTGGAGCGTGTCTTATTTACTCGGCAGACGTACGAGGCACGGTGGCTGCGCTGCTTGCTTAGGGAACTAAGAAAAATCTAGACGCCTGAGATGGGATGCATTTCAATGGGAGCTTGTACTGGCACTTTTTTCATCGTTAAATTTACATGTCCACAGAGTGCTGAGCCCTGAGAAGGACATGTAACGCATGTCTCCCTCCTCAGACCCTCACCCAGGAAAAGCAGCGTGGCGGAGAGCTGTGTATGTGACCCGTTCGTGTACAATACACACACCGCGTGGTAGTTTCAGGGTGTGCCACCCGAGCTGGGGAGGGTTACATATAGTTTGTGGAGGAGGAAAATGGGGGGCTGGGGGCGAGGGCAGCGCAGACTCCAGGGGTAATGTCCCAAACCATCCATCCCTGAATCCACTGAGGGTAGATTTGAGGAAGAGGAAGACCAGGGAGACGAAGAGTAAGAGAAGCCAGCGCTGAGAAGAATGTCCCCGCGTGTGCCCCAGACGCTGCCCATGGACCCTCACTGACAGAGTCAGACCTACGCGTGTTTGGTTTGCGGGGCAGGGTGTGTTTAACAAGTTTAGCCTGTGAATGCCCCGAGGCGGGAAGAACTGCGAAGTTCATGACAGTCTCCATCCGTTCAGTTGTCTCCTATCGGGTGTAGGTCACGGGCATCCCGGCCTGGCCTCGGATGGCATTGTGTTGGTGGCGTGGTGGTCAGAGCTCCACTTCACAGCGAGGAAGTCAGGGCCTGCGGGAGGCGAGGGGCAACCTTGCCAAGGCCACGCAGCTGGTTGTCACAGACCCGTGTTCCCTAACGCCCGGCTCAAAACATAACAATAGCGCCGTTCTTTTTTGAGTCCGGCCACGTGCTGAAAGCTCTCTGGATGTCATGTTAGTTCAGTCTCACAACAGCCTTAGGAGGCAGGTCCTGACGATTATCTCCATCTTGTAGACAGGGGAACTGGATCCAGAGGGCGAAGGAAATTCATCACTCGATGATGAAATCTGTGCAAGGCCTTTCGCCTCTGTGTCCTTCTGCTCGGTGTTCAGGCGAGGACGCCACTGGCTTTGCTGCTGGCTTTTTGTGGATGGTTTTGAAGGAGCCAGATTAAACAAAGTAGCTCAGATGAAAAGCTCAATGGAATAGCTGCTCAAATTGAAAAGTTGAGTAAACGTTGCTGTCTTTGTTCACATGGACTGTCAGAGCTATAAAATAGCCCAAATCTGCCTGATAGTTTAAGCAGATTATAATCTTAAATGTCCACACTTGCTATAACTTAGAAAAGTGATCCCTTTAACCTGTTGCTCTAGCCCTTGTTCTCATTTTGACTGCAATTAAGAAGTCTAGTTTGAATTTGACCTCTTGAAAAGACCGGGGAGATCTGCTTGACTACTGGCTTGGCCGTCTTATTTCTTTTTCTTTGGTGACAGCACAAACTGGTTTTAGATTTCACAGCGGAAAGTGATGGGATAATTTCCGGATAAGTTTTTAAAAGGGCTTTGTTTTGAATCGGTAATCAAATGAGTGTCTAAATGGTTCTCACTTTATGCAACAGATGGGTCCTAAGAGGTTGTGATCACATCTTTTTTTAGGTGGCATGGAACCCAATTACACAATGCAGTGCGAGAGCTGTGAGAAAGATTGTGTGCGATCAATGAATTTTTTTTTTGTAAAATAAAGAATCATTTTGAAACAAATGACCATCCACCGACGAACTTATTTTACCGGCTACAATTTTAGCAAAGTTCATTTCTTAAAAATCAAGCACAATACGAAGGCATTTTAAATATTACAACGTTTCTTAGATGATGTCATAATACACAAAAACTTGTCCCGAGCCTTGATATTTTAGTGTGTGATATTTACAAGCGACTGCAGCAGTGAAAGAAAGGTACATTTGGGATTGGTTTCCCCGGACGGATAGATAATAGCCGAGCAGTATTGATTTCTACTTGTCCGTTCCTTTTTCATTCCTTGCTGCACGCTTCAAAGGGGTCAGCCCTGAGTCACTGAAACACAGGAGAATCTCACACTTTCTTCCCTTTCCTGTGGAATAAGACAGTGCAGGGTGAACCCCTTGGCAAGCCCCCGAATCCTTTGTTCCTTCAGCGCTTTGTGAAATGAAGAACGCGTGTGAATTTCATGTGCGGGAGAGAAAGCTCCACGGAGATAGTTGGACTCAACCCAAAAGCTGGGGAATCGGCATTTGGGATGAATTCCATGCTTTTGTCAGTTAGTGCTTTCACGTGGGGGTTCGAGTAACTTCCCCGCAGCATCTCTGGACCTTCAGTGGCTCTCACACATGTACAGAGCCACGTAAGCTGGGGGTGTGAGCTCTCTGAGGACAGGGTCATGCCTCGTTCTCCATGTCTCTCCAGCTCTCCTGTGCTAACAGGACCTGTCTCAGAGGGGGCACTGAATAAATATTGGTTGAATGTCACAAATGGAAAGACTCACAAGATCCTCAGATGTTTAAATTCTCGGTGGACCTGAAGCTGAGTTTCGAAGAATCTGAGCCCTAAAAATCTAAGCGTACCTCTTTATCACTCTGTAGCCCCACTGAAGTGGTAGTGGCTTCAACTCTGTTCACACTGAATTTTGAGCTGGAAGGGAACTTAGAGATCACGGGATGAATGTGTGTCATTTCACAAAGAAGGAACCAGAGGCCCAGAGAAGTTGGCATGAGCGAAGGCGCGCAGCTAGTTAAAGCTGAGGTTGCCGCCCCTATCTGCCCAGTGCATCTCAGGAGAGGGGTGTTATCGGCGGCGGGCAGGGTAGTTTTCATCTGGAAGGATACAGTGTACATGCAAAGAAGTTCAGAGAGATATGGGTGTGGTTACTGCTGGCAAATGACATGAGAATAGGAGCCATAAACTGCAAGGCTCAGAACCCCCCAGCGCGCCTGGCTCCCTGCTGGACAGGTAGCCGCTGTTCTGAAAGCATTTGTGTGAATGGCGGCTGGGTGCTCTGGGCCCGGCTGTGGTAGCTCCTGGAAGTGGCTCTGGTGTTATCTGGCCATCAAAGGTTCCTGTCCCTCTCCAGAGACCCCTGCTGCACTTCTGGCTGCTGGAGGGAGGATGGTGGCCCTGGCGAGGGGCCATGCTGAGCCCCCCTGGCTGAAGTGGCCCCCGGAGCTTCCTAGTGTAACTCTACCTTGCAGGTGACACACACACACACACACACACACACACACACACAAGTGTGATGACACAAAAGGAAAGATCACCTTAGCTGGAAACTGGGACCAGGGATGCATAACACAGAATGCTACCTGTCAGTTTCTATGACATGTCTGTCCTTGTCACATAATTAGAGAGATGTCAACCAAAAAGAAGAAGCTGTCTAAATTATTTAACTGACAGACTCAAGCCCAGCCGAACCCAAACATGCTCTTTCATGGTCTTACTGCACTTCACGCTGTTTCCAAAGAGGTATGACCCCGCCATCTTCACCCCAGGGAAAGTGACTGAACAGGAACCCAGGGGACAGCCAACTGAGGAAGTGCCCGGGGCTCTTTAGCTGCCATAGCATATCATGCGATGAGTGCATTTAAACCGTGCGATCGGCAAGACGTGGCTCAGGCTACCTGCTGGCTCTTCCACGGTGCGTGGACTCTTCTGCTCATCACTCCAGCGAGCGCTGCCCACCTGACTTTTTGAGGTGCTGATTTACAATGTTTCCAGACGGAACGTCTTCCTTCCAGTCCCTGCCTCCATCCTGCATCAAGAGGAAAGAAGCCAAAACCCAGAAACAGTGCAATGAGATGCACTTCTTGCCCCGAGGGAACCGAAAAATTGGTGTGGATACTTTTTTTTTTTTTAAACAAACGCTATTATACAGATTCATTATTTGATTCAAGGCATCCTGTTCTAGGAGGTGATCAATAAAACCTGATGGGAAACATACAAATGTCGTACTAATATACCATTAAATAATAATGTGTGTATTAGGATTCTAATTGAGAATGGATACCAAAATTACATTAAAATTACACACATTGTTGCCTCTCCCAGGTTACATTTTGCTCAGAAATTTGGAGTTTTCATATTACATCTTAATGAGTGTGAGTTCCTTTTCCCCTTCTTTGGACACCTCTTTGCAAAAACAGCACACCATAGAGTCATGGGCAGGACACTCCCTGCCAATATTACCCAATAGCTTTCCTTCCAGAAAAGTCAATACACAGACAGCACAAAGACCAGAATCCTTTTTCACGGTGAGGCACCGTTTTGATATTATTGCTCCGATGAAATCCTTCCTCCCCTATCGACCTGACCCCCAGTGCTCTCAGGATTGCTCTTGGGCCTGCATATTCCTCCGCAAGGCAGTTGGAATTTAGCCTGGAAAAAAGACATGTGGGCCTGCATGAGGTTATAAAACCTGGCTTGGAAATCCACAGCTTCTTATAAAAACACTATTTGTTATAAATGTACCATTTTAAGGAAGATGGTTACTAAGCAACTTGATTTAAATTATTATGAGAAATGAGAGCAAATTCTTCCATTAGGTCTGTTTTTACTTAGGTCAAAAAGTGTTTTTTTGCCTGTGTTGATTTTGAATCTATTTTTCTTCCTTTTTAAAAAATGTGCATATGCTGTGTGTGTCACTTAAACATTGGGTATTAGGCTAGGTGGGCCCTGTGGGGCAAAACATGGGGTTGAATTCTCCTATAGACCATGACCTTAAGGAGCTCAGAGTGTGTGTGTGTGTGTGTGTGTGTGTGTGTGTGTGTGTGCGTGCGTGTGTGTGTAGGCGGGGGGGGGGGGCAGTAACACACCCACGTTGCTGAACTGGGAAGAGGGGATTTAATGTGAGTGGACCCGTCTAGGCTGCCCAGGTGTAAGGACCTCGTGAGCCTTGTGAAGGCTGTGGCCAGATCTTGAAGGACAGGAGAAACCCTGGTTCCTGCTCTCAGACTTTATGCTTCTCTCTGCTCCGTTGCTCCATCATTCATTTTGCGTAGATTGGCTTTTTTTCTGATTCTCCATGAATATGAAGAGAAAAGTTCACCCCAGTGCTCTGAAAGTCTTTTTTCATTAGTGTGGTAATTTACACATAACACAAAATTATTGTTTTAATCACATTAAGATGTACAATTTGGAGGCGTTAATTATATTTGCAATGTTAGGCAACCCATCCTCATTGTTTAGGTCCAGAACTTTGTTATCACCTCAAACAGAAACTCCCCACCTGTTAAATCAGTCTCTCCCAGTCCCCTCTACTCCCAAGCCCCTGGCAACCACAAGTCTTACTTTCTGTGTCTGTGGCTTTTTCTATTTGGGATATTTTACAGAGAGGGACTCACACAATATTTGGCCTTTTATGTCTGACTTTTTTCACTAAGCATAATGTTGACGTTCATCCTTGTGGTAACATGAATCAATCCTTCATTTTTTATAGCTAAATAATATCTATTGTATGGATATACCACATTTTGTTTATCGATCGGTAGATGGACATCTGGGTTATGTCCACTTTTTGCCTATTATTAATAATGTTGTTAGGAATATTCAGGGACAAGTTTTTGTAAATTCCTGTTTTGAATTCTTTTGGATGTGTACCTAGGAGTGGAATTGTTGGTTCATATTTTAATTCCATATTTAACTTGAAGAACTACCAAACTTTTCCCACAGCACCTGCACCATTTTACATGGCCGCCAGCAATGCATGAGGGGTCCAATGTCTCCAGATCCTTGCCAACACTTACCATTTTCTTTTTTTATGATGGCCATTCTAATGGGTGTGAAGTGGTATCTCATTGTGGTTTTGATTTGCATTTTCTATTCACTAATGACGTTTGAGCATCTATACATGTGCTTTTTGGCCATTGGCATATCTTCTTTGGAGAAATGTCTATTCAAATTCTTTGCCCAATTTTTAATTGGGTTGTTTGTCTTTCTGTTGCTGAATTGTAGGTGTTCGTTATATATTATGCATTCTAGATCCTATATGATTTGCAACCATTTTTTCCCCATTCTGTGGGTTAACTTTTCATTTTCTTGATCGTGTCCTTTGATTCTAACCATCTTATTAATTCAGAACTAGCAGAAACTCATTTGCTTCCTATTGCTGGGAAGGAAAGTTGACTTTGCCCCACCAGAGGCTGATGTCCACCTTAGACCCAGTCAGCCATGGTCAGGGGGTGAGCTCGTGTAGTACAGATAAGGCTTCTGAATCTACCTCTGTTGGTGGCAGATCTGGTTCTCAGATGTGGCATAGAACAAAGATGCTTAAGGCTGAAGGCATGACGGCAAATTACTCAGGTTCGGGGTTTTAACCAGTGATGAGGGTTGTTCGTGGCAGAGATAATGAAAAGATGCTACAAGACTTCAAGGGAGAGACAGAGGACATCCAATGAGGGGCCAACAGAAAGCTCCCTGGAGGTGGCATTTAACTGGCTTGAGTGGAGAGAAGAGATTTGTTCACACTGGTATGAAAGGAAAGGCATCGTGCAGGCAGAGGGCACAGTGGGATTCAGAGCCCAAGTGGAGAGGCCCCGAGTTGCTGGGAACTCAGATTTCAGACATGTTGTAATGAACCCACAAGAGTTAGTGATATTGCAAAGAGGAAACAGAAATGAGAAACAAAGGGAGGCCAGACGAGGCAAGTCTTGGTGAGGTGTGGACAGGTGGCTGTGAGAATGAGAGATGGGTTCGTGCAGAAAGCCTACTTGATGAAGTTCGGCTTTGGCCATGGGGTCTTTCCTCTCGTAATCAGTTCAGTTTATGTCTTTTCTGTTCGGGGAACTCTTCCCACACCTCTCAAACCCCATGAGCTCTCTTCCCTCTCCACCCACAGGATTCCTTTCTTTAAGGTTCACCTGATAATTAGCCTTTAATTACTAATGCATCCTTACTCTATATTGCTATTCATTCTGCCATATTGAGTCTTTCATTCTTGTCCCCCTCGCTGAGCTCTTAGGGGGCCCAATGGCAGTTTTATCCCTGACATAGTGTTTTGCATAAAATATAGGCTCAATAATATTTTTTGATTTGGTATGAATACAAAATTCTAATGAAGAGTGGAATAACTTTATAAGCTGCTCACGGGTACGCTTCTTTAAGCTTTTTTGTTCTGAGCCATTAATTTTTTTCTATATATGTCTTGCATGAAATAGTTCTTGTGTTAGTATAGACGGGGCATGTTATCCATAGCATAACATTTTCAATAAGCCTGTTCATTCATTACCATTAATGATTTCTCTCCTAAGATTATGAAGAGACTGGAGAGATATGACAATGAATGTCAATGCATTTTCAAAAACAAAACAACATTTTCAATCTAAAAGATCATTAGCGATACCGTGATAAAAGTAAAACTTGAAACCTGAGACAGTGTATCATTACTGCTCTGAGAGGTCTAAGATAACAAATTGGAAAATTTTTCTAAAATAATTGCAGGAGAATGATTGTTATTACCTGCTTTTGTGAGTGAAACAAAGGAAATTACTATCTCCTG
>NW_005874280.1:0-3288 GCF_000147115.1 Myotis lucifugus | reverse complement strand
TCATCTGGAAATTAATGATATTACAAGATCTAATTGCAGAATGTCTTAATTTCACCACGTAATTATCTCTTTCAGAAATATAGTATAATAGCATGGTAAAAAAAATTTAATCTATGGCGTTCAAAACAAAGGATTTATTAAGATTTTTTTCCCTTATGAGAAGATGAACAATCAAAGAGCGCAAAATACACACAGAAGATGCTTTTGTTACAGAGCAAAAAGCTCGAGAAAACAGAGATCAATCATAAAACGCCAAAACACATTACCGTTTTGCTGCAGCATTTATCTCGGCTCGTCATCTACCATTTCTATGTTCACTTGGGCTCCGTGGCTAGCCTCCTCTGGAGGAATGATGAGAGGCAGGAGACAGGAACTAGAGACCGAGAGAATTACAGCCAGGTTTACGTCTCACCTGCGGTACTCACTCCGACGTTAAATCCGCTGCGGAGGTGAGAGGCACTCCGGGCCTCCAGGGCCTCAGTTTTGGAGTCGATGCTGGATAACGGCCTTTCCTAAGGCCTCACCTGAACCATAAATGCCGGAAGCTCTTCAGTCTCCAAGCCACTGTCACTGAAAACGGGCATTTCAAGGCCCCGAGGTAGTTACTAGAAAGAGCACTGAGCAAGGAGTCAAAGAACTACGGGCCACTTTGAACAGTTTATAAACAGCTGAATGGTATGGAAAACCCAGTGACCATCACTGTCGCCGTGTCCTCACCTTTGAAATGAGAGGGGGGTGTTACGTCAGGATGGCAAGTGAGTTTGACCTCAACTGCCAACCTTTTGACCTGTGGTGGCTCCCTGAACACTGTGATGAGAAGGATTCTGAAGCATGTTATGGGCTCAGGGGGAGACCTGTGCGCGCTGGAGGGTGGGAGGTGGGGGGGGGGAGGATAGCCACATTCTTGTCAGTTCTGAAACGCCAGGACTCAGGGGCGTGTCTGGAAAGACTAACTTGCATGTTGGCGTTTTAATAGACTAACTCCCTCCTGACTCACAACTCTGCAGTTGGCAAGACCCGTGTGGGACTCTGTTGTGTGACCTCCAGGTCCCCCCAACATCTTATCTTCCTTTCTGAATGTTGAGATGTTGGCTGCTGCTGTTCGCTAGAAGCCTGCAGTTTCAGCGTTTCATGGGAACATATGCTCCAGGGTGTTTTGAATGCATCCTTCTGCCTGCCTTGTTTGAGTAATTTAGTTTAACAAATTTGCTAGGTGCTAGGCAGCCTGCTAAGAGGCTGTGGTTGCCCTGCAGCTGTTTGGGGATCCATCCTCCACAAACCGACAGCGCCAAAGAGCCCGGGCGTTGGTTCCCGTGCTGGGAGGTGAAGGGCTCCACGGTGTTTGATGGCAAGCAACAGACGGCGGCTTTCAAGGTCATTCTCAGAAGAGGGCAGCGATGAAGAGACGTGCAATGTGCAATCCTGCAAAGCTCAAGGCGGAAACAGGAAGAGAGCTGGGCCTCTCAGAGTCTAGAATTTGAAGGAAACAAAGTACTCGGCCCTTGGTCCTCACTGCTCCCAGCCCCAAAAATGTGTTGGACAAACCTGCCAGCCCAGCTGACATCTATCCTGAGATGGGGCTGGTCACCATTTCAGAGTCAGAGGGACTCAGACCCTCACAGCACATTTCTCTCTTCCCTCCAGGATGGGCACTGTGAGCATCATTTCTTCTGTCCTGAAGCTGACCTGGAAAGGTTAAGGTGAGAAAGTTGCTTGCATCACAGACACCCTGGACTTCATGCCTTTTTTTTGCTCCGACCTTGCTCTTTACACGCATGGAGGTTGCGAGGGCTTCAGGTCCCAGGAAACCTGTCCCTTGCTCTTGAATGTCCACTTGATGGGCCTGATTAGTGTTTTGAGGGGAAAACTATTTCATCCTCTCTATTCTGGACAGGGGAGGAAAAAAAGGTCTTTGATAGAGGGAGGATGGGCAAATACTAAATGTGAAGCATTTAATAGGAAAAAATGTGGGTATCCACATTAATAATTTGTAAAATTTGTATCTTAATAGAGAGAATTGTCCCAGATACCTTTCAGGTGTAAAAGAAGTGTGGCTAGCCTTGAACTTGTGAAAATTCGAACTCTTGCCCCACTTGCACTTACCTGCATTATGTTAAATACTCATGAAGTCCTCTCCTACTCGAGGATCTGCCTGTGCATACGAGATCCCACAGGAAACCCGTCGTGGGGGTGCTACCTGCTGCCCAATATGGGCGCTTGGACTACTTTTGCCCTATTTGTCTCCTTAGCAGTTATTGTGGTGCTGCAGGAATAGTTCATCACATTTGCACTTATTATTTAATTAAAATGAGAGGAAATAGAGGCATGGAAGTGTTGGCACTAGTGATAAGATCAAGACTCTATTCTAACAGAATTGAAATAAAGATAATATTTTTAATTACAATCTATAATCTCATTTAGAAATTCACTGGATAAGCCATTCGATTCTACATTCATAGGTAACAGAAAATAGTAAAATTAAGATGTACAAACAATGCAATTAGACAAGCAAAGCAATTAATGGCATAAGGATTAGAAAGGATGGGCTGAAACTACCTCTATATGTTGACGATATGATTATCTCCCTAGAAAACTAAAAAAAAAATCAATGAGAAAACTATTACAAACAATAAGGGAATTTAGTAAAGTCACAAATTATAAAAACCAACAAACATAAATCAATATTCCTCATATACACAAACAATAACTAGTTAAAGGGTATAATGAGAGATGAGTCCATTTCACAAGAGCAAAAGAAAATAAAACAAAATGAAAATAAGCATAGATAACAAGGACTGTCTAATGCATACATGAGGAAAACTATAACAAATTCCTTAGAGGCTGAAATATAGACATAAACAAATAGAAACACATAACACATTCTTGGATAGGAAGACTCAAAATCATAAAGATGTAATTTTCTCTTTACTTGGTTTATAAATTGGATACACTCCATGTAAAAATAACAGTGCCACGAGTTTTTTTCTTTTCTTTTCTGGAACCAGGACCAGTTGGTTATGATGTACATTTGGAAGAAGAACAACAAAATAGTTAGAAAAACCTTCAGAAAGAAAAGCAATGACAAGAGAAGGCTATCTCTACCAAATTAAATAATGTGTGACTTTACAAAAGATTGCAGTGTTTTCCTGCTTAATTGTGTAATATTTGTTCATGGTAGGTAGATGTACCAATGAACTGTTAGAGAACCCTATAATAGACTCAAGGGCATATGGCAATTTTGTATATGATGAAGTCAACATGTAAAGTCAGTGAAGAAGAGATAGGAGT
>NW_005874279.1:10561-16896 GCF_000147115.1 Myotis lucifugus | reverse complement strand
GAGCTCCCCCCTGTCACGCACAGAGCAGGTCAATAGGGAAGTTAGGGCACCCGCCCCCTGTCACTCACAGAGCAGGGCGGATCAAGGGGTTGGGGCGCTGCCCTCTATCACCCACAGAGCAGGGCCCATCAGGGGGGTTGGGGCTCCGTACCCTGTCACACACAGAGCCAGGCCGATCAAGGGGTTGAGGAGCTCCCTCCTGTCACGCACAGAGCAGGGCCCATCAGGGGGTTGGGGAGCTCCCCCCTGTCACGCACAGAGCAGGGCCCATCAGGAGGTTGAGGAGCTCCCCCTGTCACACACAGAGCAGGGCGGATCAGGGGGTTGGGGTGCCGCCCTCTATCACCCACAGAGCAGGGCCGATCATGGGGTTGGGGCGCCGCACCCTGTTCCGCTGATCCCGGTACCGGGAGGCATATTACCCTTTTACTATATAGAATAGAGGCCTGGTGCACGGGTGGGGGATGGCTGGTTTGCCCTGAAGGGTGTCCTGGATCAGGGTGGGGGTCCCCACTGGGGTGCCTGGCCAGTCTGGCTGAGGGGCTGAGGGCCGTTTTCAGGCTGGCTCTTGACTGAAGCTCCCAACCACTCCTTTTTTTCTTTTTTTTTTTTTTATTCTGGGCCAGCTTTAGCTCTGAGGCCTTGGCTGCTGAAAGCAGGTTTCTGGCCTTTGTTTACCTTCTGTATTTGATACAATGTTGCGGTCCGGCTGGCTGAAGCCTGGCTGACTAAAGCAGGTTTCTGGGGTTTGGTTTAGCTTCTATATTTGTTACAATGTTTCTTAGAGTGCAGCTCAGAGGCCTGCAAGGCAGGTGGGGAAGCTTGGCTTCCTCCGTCACTGAAGCAAGCAAGCCTCTCTGTTCGCTTCAAGCTGCCTGACTGTCGGCCGCCATCTTGGTTGGCAGTTAATTTGCATATCTCCCTGATTAGCCAATGGGAAGGGTAGCGGAGGTACGGCTAGTTACCATGTTTCTCTTTTATTAGATAGAATACTAGAAGCCTGATGCATAAATATTCGTGCAAGAATGGGCCTTACTTCCCCTGGCTGCCGGCACCGCCTTCACTCTGGCCAGAACTGCCTTTCTGCCTTTGCTCCAGCCTGGAGCCACCCTTCCGCCTTCCCATGCTGCCCAGAGTCTTGGAGCCACCTTTCTGCCTTCCCACACTGTCCAGAGGCCCCAAGCGGCTGGAGTGGTGTGGAACTCCTGCGTCATCGCCATGGCGACAATGCAAGCATCCTGCCCTGCCCCCAGCCACTCGTGCCTGTGTATGCAAATTAATCCACCATCTTTGTTGGGTTAATTTGCATACTCACTCCTTCCTGGGCATCAGGAAGGTATGGTCAATTTGCATCTTTCTCTTTTATTAGCGTAGATAGGTTCCCCCCTTTTTTTGTGCTAATTTTGTTACATATATTACATCTATATATGTTATAATCCCAACAATATACTGCTATCATTATAACTTTGTGTAATGTTATATGTTTTAAAGAAGCTGAGAGAAAAAAATGTAAAATAAATGTTTGCAGATTTGGTTATACTAACTTTCTTATTTAACATGTCTGGTTTTCTTCATATGTTTCTGTGGATTTGAGTTAATTACCTGGTGTCATTTCCTTAGTCTAATACAGCTTTGTTCCCACCCACCTCCTTTGTGCTGTTCTATAATTATATACACATTGTTTTATACAATTACTTTTTAAATCAGTTGAGAAAAAAGGAGAAGAAATATGCAATTATAATGTCTTTTCAAATCACCTTGTAATTACCTTCACCAGTGATTTTATTTTTTCATGTGCAGTTGAATTACTTTCTGGAATCACTTTCAGCCTAAAGTAGACCCTTTAATATATTTTGTAAAGTAGTTTTGATAGAAACAATTCCTCTCTCTCTCTCTCTCTCTCTCTCTCTCTCTCTCTCTCTTTCTCTCTTTCTCTCTCTGTCTCTGTCTCCAGGGATGTCTGTATTTTGCTTTCATTTTTTAATTAAACATTTAACTGTGTGAGAATTGCAAATTCATATATAGTTGTAAGACATTATAGAGAAAATTTTTATGTTCTCTTTACCTAATTTTCCCCAATGACTGCAGCTTGCAAAATTATACCATAATATCAAATTAGATGCTGACATTGAACAATTCGTTCAACATAAACTCCCCTCATTTGTCCTTATATACTTACTCACCTCCATTTCCTCTAACACCTTACAAATACTAAGGTTTAAACTAGTTCTATAATTTTGCCATTTATAGCATAAATGGAATCACTCATTATGTAGCCTAGGCCTCCCTCTTTGGGGCGATCGATTGTGGGGCTCCACGATCGATTGCCCCAAAGAGGTAGGCCCAGCCCATCTGGCCGGGGCTTTGTGATTGGTTGCCCCTGCATAGGAAGGCCCCACCCAGCCACCACAGTGCCTCCACTGGGTAGCCTGGGCCTCCCTCTGTGGGGGTGATCTATTGCAGAGCCCCTTGATTGATTGCCCTGCAGAGGGTGGCCTGGGCCTCCCTCTATGGGGTGATTGTGGAACAATGGCGGGGCTCCCCCAACTAATCACATCACACCTGCCTTGGCTGGCCTGGTGCCAGTGCGTGTCATAACATGGTCATCTGGATGGTCATTCCACTGTTTGGCCGTTCGGTCGATTCACATATTACATTTTTATTATTATAGATGCTGTTATAGATATTTTCATTCAGGTTTTGTCATGAAGATTTCAGCATTTTGGGATAAATGCTCTGAGTACTGTTGCTGGGTTGTATGTTAGTTTTATAATACTTTATTAAGACATTTCTAGGGTGGTGATAGCATTTTATATTCCCATCAAAAAAATGAGTAATCTAATTTCTCATTCTTACCAGCATTTGTTGTTCTCATTTTATCTATTCAAAAATTATATCTATTCAATATTCGTCAATAAAAAAAAGGCTGTTCACCAAGAGCACTATAATTTTAAATTTGTCTTTTATGATTTCATCTTTATTACAATCTGCTATCCTATTTTTATAAATAAAGTTTATTTGAACACAGTCATACCCACTTGTTTACATATCATTTATAGTTTTCTCTGTGTGACAGAGGCAGAGTTGAGTAACTGTAGCAGAAAACTTCTGACTGACAAAGAGTTTTTATAGAGAAAGTATGCCAACCCATGTTTTAGATGGTTTTCTTTGAAATGCAATATATTTCTATAGCTGATAACATTTCTCTGTAAATTATCCTTACAGAGAGACTGGATCCAATATAGAAAATAAGCTAGCTTCTTCCAGATACTATAAAAATTTCCTCTGATTCTATGAAACTAAGACAGTGTTAAAATAAAATAATTTAGATCTATTTTGTTATTTTTATATCTGATATCAAGTAATGGGTGAAGTATGGAAACAAAAATGGGATAAAACTTAGAAACAGCCATGGCAGGCATCTTTAGCTTTTTACCAAGAGACTATTTTCCTCATTCAGTTTACCCTGGGACTCACAACAGTATCAATCTTTTCTAGGCTGTGATGAGGACTCACAGAGTAACCGTGCTCTGCTCTAACATGACCAAATCCAAGCTGGGAGTAAATGGAAGTCTTGATTCTTATGGTGGATGTAGAAACTGATATATTTCTGTTTGCCTAGGGCCCAAAGTCTATATTTCTCCTGACAAAGGTGAATTAAGATTCCTCTTTTACCTACTTTCCTATGAACAATTCCTTCATATTTTAGGTATTAAGGGAACAAATTGGTGATGGATATTACAATTTCCTAGTTTCTAATGCTGTATTTTTTCAATTTAATTTTAAAAATATGTTGATAGCCCTAACCAGTTTGGATCAGTGGATAGAGCGTCGGCCTGGGGACTGAGGGGTCCCAGGTTCGATTCCGGTCAAGGGCATGTACCTTCGTTGTGGGCACATCCCCAGTGGGAGGTGTGCAGGAGGCAGCTGATCAACGTTTATCTCTCATCGATGTTTTTAACTCTCTATCCCTCTCCCTTCCTCACTGTAAAAAAATCAATAAAATATATTTTAAAAAATATGTTAATTTTAATGAGACTATTGGAGTAAGCAGGAGGATAATACATCCTTAGGTTTTCATCTTCACAGAAGTCAGCAGATTTTTTAATTTATATATGTTAATATATTTTAAAGTAAATTTATTAGGTGACATTGGTTAATAAAATTATATAAGTTTCAAATGTATAATTCTACTAGAGGCCCAGTGCACAAAATTCGTGCATGGGGGTATGTCCCTTAACCCAGCCTGCACCCTCTCCAAACTGGGACCCCCTGAGGGATGTCCGACTGCCTCTTTAGGCCCGATCCCAGCAGTCAGACATCCCTCTCACAATCCAGGACTGGTGGCTCCCAACCGCTTGCCTGCCTGCCTGCTTGATTGCTCCTGACCATTTCTGCCTGCCAGCCTGATCACCCCCTAACCACTCCCCTGCCAGCCTCATCAACGCCTACCTGCTCCCCTGCCAGCCCGATTGCCCCTAACTGCCCTTCCCTGCCAGCCTGGTCAACCGTAACTGCCCTCCCCTGCTGGCCTGGTCACCCCTAACTGCCCTCCCTTGCCAACTTGGTCGCCCCCAACTGCCCTCCCCTGCAGGCCTGGGTCCCCCCCAACTTCTTTCCCCTGCAAGCATGGGTCCTCCCCAACTCTCCTCCCCTGCAGGCCAGAGTCCCCCCCAACTATCCTCCCTTGCAGGCCTGGGTCCCCCCCAACTGCCCTCCTCTGCCGGCCCGGTCACTCCTAACTGCCCTCCACTGCAGGCCTGATCGACCCCAACTGCTCTCCCTTGCAGGCCTGATCGCCCAAAACTGCCCTCCCCTCCCGGCCATCTTTTGTCCAAATGGGGCGGCCATCTTGTGTGTTGGAGTTATGGTCAATTTGCATATTACCTATTTATACTATATCTATATATTGCATTCTAAATTATAATTTTTTAATTACAGTTCACATTCAATATTATTTTATACTAGAAGCCCAATGCACGAAGATTTGTGCAAGAACAGGCCTTCCTTCTCCTGGCTGCCAGCACGTGGCGGGCTCGCTCCAGCAGTTTGTGCAGCGGCGGCGGTGGCAAGCCCTGTGTGCTCTGGCGTCACTTCCTCCTCGCCCTCCTTCTCCGGAGAGTTCCTCTGTGCATGGCTGGTGCTCCTGGGGAGGCATGGAGGGGAAGAGGTGGGGGGAGCGAGGCAGGTGGGGAGGACTGGAGAGGTTGGGTGCGCTAGCGCGTTTCATTTTCCTATTGTGAAAGTGGGATGCAACTGACCCCCTTCCTCATCCTCTTCCTCCTCCGCCCTCTACCTCCTGCCTGCCTGCCCTCCCTCTACACCCACTGCCCCTCCCCTCTTTATTTGGCGAGATAGGGAGGAAGGAGATCTGATAATTAGAGTTACTGTGTAGGCAGCCACTTTCATCTATTCAAAACAAAGCTGAGCTGCTTGCCGCTGGTGCCATGGCCACCACCATCGCCCCTTGGCTGGCTCAGGCCTCCTGGGGCACACTCACTGTGCACCGAGCGAGCTCCTGTGTGCGCATCCTCACCCTTGGGGCTGCTCCAATGCTACATTTTTGTTTTCCAGAGCAGCAGGGCAAGGGGTGGGGTAGAGGGAGACGCCAGATACCGGGAGCTACGAGCTCAGGCACCAGAGGGTTGCCTCTAAGGCCGGGGGCTGGGCCACAGGGAGGCTGCAAGGATAGTTGACAGGTGTGGCATGCGGCAAGGAGGCCCTGAGGAGGCCTGCTGCCCAGAGACCTGGAGCAGCGGGGGGCGGGGGGCGCGGGGCTGCCGCCATCTTTGTTGGGTTAATTTACATACTCCTGATTGGCTGTGGGCATCGTGAAGTGATAGTCAATTTACATATTTCTCTGTTATTAGATATGATTAATTTCAGTTGTACAGCACAGTGGTTAGACAAGTATATAACTTATGAAGTAATCCCCTTAAAAATTCAAGTACCCACCTGGCAGCATACATAGTTAGAATATTATTGTCTATATTCCTTATGTTGTACTTTACATCCCCATGACAATTTTGTACTACCAATCTGTAGCTCCTGTTCCCTTCACCTTTTTCACCCAACCTCTTCCCACCTCCTTGTCCCATCCAGAATATTCCTGTGAGAAAGAGTGTTGAGGGGGGGGAGGGAGGAGAGAGAGAGAGAAAGAGAGAGAGAGAACTGCCACTTTTATAGAGGGATAAAAAATCAACAACAATAAAAAAGCAGTAATAACACATAAGGGGACTCTAGAAGTAAAAGTGATATCCAGGGTCCTCTGACAACATCAAGGCCATATAGAGGCACAGACAGTAGGAGTTCAGCTTGGTCATGCAGGCTGAAAA
>NW_005874279.1:0-10326 GCF_000147115.1 Myotis lucifugus | reverse complement strand
CTAAAAATAATTTCTATAGAACTTGTTTTCAGTGATTTTTGGGTCACAGACTCTTTGAAAATCTATGAAAACTATGGAGTTTTACCCCAGAAAAAAATATTGCTTACAACTTTAGGAATTTCAAATATCTTGTAGTCTAGCACTTGTTCTAAAGAATATTTATAAAAGACCAAAATATAATGGAATTTGGTGCTGTACATATTCTCATTACAATGTCTATTTTCTCTTCTTTTCTTTAAAATATATATTTTATTGATTTTTTTACAGAGTGGAAGGGAGAGGGATAGAGAGAAACATCGATGAGAGAGAAACATCAATCAGCTGCCTCCTGCACACCCCCTACTGGGGATGTGCCTGCAACCAAGGTACATGCCCTTGGCCAGAATCAAACCTGGGACCATTCAGTCTGCAGGCCGACGCTCCATCCACTGAGCCAAACCGGTTAGGGCCTTTTTTTTTTTAAAAGAATGGCATTGTTTCACACAACTGCAGAGATATTTTGCACTTATTTCAGAGATTACTTAACAATGGTGCCCTAAGTTCTATTTGTTGACATTGTTATTATCTGTCTTAATGCTAGACCATCTTACATATCTTCCCATAGATGTTTAGGCACTTCATACTATTCATTCGGTCCATATTTGCTGTACATAAATTCTGACCACAGAGAAAAATAAAATAGGAAATAATAGATGATTAAAAATATCTAAGCCCCCACATTCCAGTTCTGCATGTCTCATCCTAATAATGTAGGATGTTTAAAAGACTTCAAACAGAGTAGTTTAGATCTTACATATGATTCATGTAGAAATTGAGCTTCTGTTATTACTTAGTCTCAAAGACCATGATAGTGAATTTCGGGGCCTCCAGTTGCAGTAGAATTTTACATGGATCTTATTTAATTCACAGACTAAATCAATCACACCGTTTCCTTCAAGGTGTTTTTCACTTACACCAAACACTTGCTCATCTTCATTGTTATTACCATATCACAGTCTATGATTATCTCAAACCTGTATTCAAATTAAGTTCCAACACCTCAACATGCTCATTAAAATCTTTCAATACTTTCCAATTTCTTAATTTTCAGGTTACTACTGTTTCTCTGCTAAAGTACAATTGAGGGAACAGAGGGCTGACCAAGGTCCTAATCTAGTAGGTAAATGAAAACACTAGTGATGTTCATTATAATTATGGTGCCAGTCAACTCCTATTTCAACACAAGACTCTTTAGTAGGCCTGGCTTCATACATTTATATATTACTCTCTTACAGAATATAAAGGTAGGAAATGGGGGGAAATTGCCTCCCTATCTATATGTCCTTGAACCATTTATGATGCCAGCCCTCTGAGAGTAGACTAAAACTGAAGTCAGTCAGATAGAACTCTAGAAATAAACAACAGGTAGAAAATATTTAGTTATCTTTTTCTACATAAGTGATTTGGCTCATGAAATCCCACCTTTTTTTTTTCTTATTTTGATCACTAAGAAAGCAATTTATGGTATTTACGCATACAAACCCTACAACTATATTCCCATTAAATCAAAATTTAAAAATTGTATAAATAATATTGGTTGAGCCCTAACTGGTTTGGCTCAGTGGATGGAGTGTCGGCCTGCGGACTGAAGGGTCCCAGGTGCGATTCCGGTCAAGGGCATGTACCTTGGTTGCTGGCACGTCCCTGGTGGGGGCTGTGCAGGAGGCAGCTGGATCGATGTTTCTCTCTCATCGATGTTTCTAATTCTCTATCCCTCTCCCTTCTTCTCTGTAAAAAATCAATAAAATATATTTTAAAAAATAATATTGGTTGAGATGTTTATTAGTCTGGACTCTTAGATAACAGTGATAACATAAATTCAAAATGGCTTAATTAAAAAAACATAAATAAATATATATACAAAGTGAACCATAGCAATTTTGGCTCGAATAACTTAAAAGTTCAATTAAGGTATGATTTTCGACATGAGTAGGTAAAGGAGCTCAAATAGTGTCATCAGGACTCAATCTTTCTCCTTTTGGCCATGTGTTTATGTTTGTTCTATTTTCAGCTAAGTTTTCCATTCCTGGGAAAATATGTTCCCTAGAATACAGGCTGTATTCAATTCTTCCAGAAATTCCAAGTGCAAAATAAGTTCTAATAATGCAAACACACACACACACACACACACACACACACACACACACACACACAAATGAACAACCCAGCATGATGTTTCATGGGGCTTCATTGGTCAGGTTTAGGTCTTATGCTTACTTTTGGAGTTGTACTGACAGATAAAAAGTCCAATAGAACCATATGAACTGAGATTTCTGAAGGGGTATTTATGCAAAGAAAATTAAGATCATGTTAATAAAAGAAGAACGAATGTATGTAGGCAGAGAAAACAATAGATATCCATAACTGTTTCCTTAACCCCAAATTTTTTACTACCCTTAAATTATTCACTTCTTAAACCAAAAGGCTTAGACATAATGAATCATTTCTGTTTCTTAATATAATATGTTCTCTCTTATCTCCTATTGAACATTTTCTTTTCCTCACCTGGAATACATTCTCCACCTTTTTTTTTTTGTTTCTGTTCTGGTTAAAATTGAATTCTCTTTTGTGAATTAGTTTAGGCATAGTTTTCTTGACCCTGTTTACATTATGTACCTAACCTCATTTCACATGTCCTACACTAGAATTTAAACACTATGAAGGCAAAAGCAAAGCATCATTTTTAAAAATTGGAGTATTTATCACAGTGCCTGGAAATAGCAAATGCTCAATAAATATTTTTGAATAATGGACCAACTCTCTGGAATGAAGTAAAATATTTCTCAAGTGCAAACTTAAAAATGAAAAACCAAAAAATACACACACACAAACTTTATTCCCCCCAAATTGTCCTAAGACACAATTATACGTATATGGGTTTATTTGGGGGCTCTTCTATCTGTTCCATTGGTTCATGTTTTTGTTTTTATGTTATACAACTTTGCAATATAATTAGAAATCAGGAAATGTGATACCTCCAATTTTGTTCTTATTGCTAATGATTAATTTAGTTCTTCAGCATCTTTTGTGGTTCCATAAGTATTTTGTATTTTTTTTTCTATTTCTGAAAAAAACTACCATTAGGATTTTGACAGGGTATAAAATAAAAAGGGGCAGAACATTTACTCCATTTCAGGTGTTCAATTGGTATTTGGTAAATAGTGGAATTAATTATCTTTAAAAGAAAATCCTCTCCTGAGGATATTTTTTTCCATTGCTTTTTAGAGAGAGTGAAATGGAGGACAGGAGGGAGAGAGGGAGAGACAGAGAGAGAAACAAAAGTGAGAGAGACACATGGATTTGTTGCCTCCTGTACTGGCAGCAACTGGGACCGTGAATCGAATCTGCAACCCTGGTACATGCCCTTGATCAGAAATCAAACCCCTGACCCTTCAGTGGGAGGGCTGACACTCTAACAGTTAGTAACCACTGAGAACTCAGGCCAGGGGATGGAATACATTATCTTGCTTGGAAACAAAACAATTTTCACTTCTCCTAAATCTCTACATTTATTAACTCTTTTTTGCCAGAGCTGCATTTTTTAAAAATATATTTTTGTTGATTTAAGAGAGGAAGGAAGAGGGAGAGAGAGATAGAAACATCAATGATGAGAGAGAATCATGGATCGGCTGCCTCCTGCAAGTCTCCCACTGGGGATCATGCCCACAACCTGGGCATGTGCTCTTGACTAGGATCAAACCTGGAACCTTTTGACGCTCCATCCACTGGGCCAAACCGGCTAGGGCCAGAGTTGCATTTTTTTTCTTAGTTTGCTTCTGCAATATTTCTAAGTGGTGAATAGATATTTAGAAGAATTTCTCCAACTTATTTGTTACTGATAAATATTTTTAATTTATTGGCCTGTGATTACTTCATGGCCTTTTTAATGTATACTTAATTTAATATTAAAACAACATAGCAACATCACTAGTCTAACTATAACTAAGCATAAAGTATCTTTTCAATGACATGAGACTCTTCCTTCTAACTAAAATATTTAAAATAAGGCTTGCCATATAAACAACTTATTTCTAATAATATAACTTTGGCTTATTAAGAAATGAGTCATTTCTAGCGCAATCAGAGCCATTCATTTGTGCCACCTCTAAATGTCACTTAAAAATTCGTAATAAGGCTTCTTGTGTGTTCTTTCATTATCACCTTCATCTGATGTGGTAAATAAAATTGATTGTTTAGTTGTGACCCAGCTTTATGTAAATGACTAACTACATTGCACAGAACAAACAAGATCCTTTGGGTGAAAGATTTAAAAGACATATATTTTGGTACTAATTTTCCTAAGGGAACTAGTAGCAAACTGTATCTTTTAGCTTTTAAATAATTTGTTTTCAGAATCATTTTTTAAAAGCTATGCTCATGGACTAAACTACCCACATCTAAATCTACTCAGCTTTTTCTTATTAAATTTTAAAGCCATATTTTAGACACACATTTTCATGTTTTCAAAACCCTAAATATCAATAAAATAAAAATGAACAAGCCAGCTCAACTCTATTGGGAACTTGTCTTATGAAGTAGATCAATGAGGATTCTAGCTAAGCTGCTAAAAAAAGAAAAATCATCCACCGGCTAGGGGATCTGCATTTCAACAGGCTGTTTATATATTTACTCATGTTGAAAAGGAGCCAAATGCTGTGGTTTCTACCTTTTAGCTTTTTCAAAGAGGATTTTTTTCCTTCATAAAAATGTACTTTAAAAGTAAGGTAAGTGCTGTACATTCTTTTTGCCTGTTCATATTTAAGAAACATATTTGATGCATATAAAATATGAAACAAATACAAAAGCCTAAAAAGTAGTTTAAATTGGAGTAAATCACATATAACAGTTTACTTTCAAGGTTGTGTAAAAATAGAGTACTACTTAAGAAATCAGAAACTAGGTCAGTTGAGGTTTTGTGTGAGCATAGACTCCCAATGCATATGTGATAACAGAAAGACATCAAAATACATTGAAACAAATTCTTCCCTCAACTGCTATCTTCCAGAGCATCAAAAAATCGGTGGTGGACCAATGGTATCAAAATGCTTTTCCAGGCCGCTCAATGATGCAGTGACTTGAAGGGAATCAATAAAATAGAAAGATGAAAGAGTCAAATACACTCAATCTCTGGAGTAAAACTTCCTGATTTTCCTTAAAAGTCTCTTGCGGTCACCCAATAGAAAGTAAAACCTGGATGCCTTCTCTGGGATGCCCCCAGAGAATGATGCAAGCCTCTGTAAGCTCATGCTGATATGAACGTCTTGACTAGAAGCACTGTATGATCAAAGAACAGTGATGTCGTAAAAATCTCACTTGGAATACTACCTTTCTCAAATACATGGTGTGATTTTTGGCCATTTATCTATTTTGAGATTTTTTTTTTTAACCAATGAATTAGAGATACTGATGTGTACATCATAAGACTGTTCTGAGACACACATAAGCCAACATATAAAATCTATGTCATTCAATGGATGGTAAAGGCTTCTGACATATTTAAAAATAATCTCCAAAGTATGTTCATTTTAGTGGTTTTTGATAACTCATTTTATAAATAGATTTTGCAGGAAGTTCTTATGTTATCACTGGATACAAATAAGATAAATTATCTAGCCTTGAACTGTATAAAATTCTTTACAACTTTAGAAAAAGCTGAGGTTGGAATTTTTTAAGGCAGCAATAGTGCTTAGGCTGAATTAACTATTCCTTACAAATTAGATAGCAAACAAACTAAGAGGATATAATGAAAATGTCTATAATTCTGGTCACATCACAAGAACTTGGCTGGTAGTGTGTGGTTATTCAGTATCCCCTAACTCTTCTCCATTCTTCCATCTTATCCTGCTTCCATGTATTCTCAAAACAGCAGTGACAATGAGAATATCTGCTTCAAAAAACTTCTATCAGATTATAGTATGTTTTCCTCAAATGCTACAGTATCTTCTCACTTCATGTATGATCATAGCAAATAGACTGTCTAATTAATTGTATGCTACATACATAATTATGTAGGGGGATAATTAAGGTAAGTTATAAATAAAAATTGTAAGTATAAAATATTACGTTAAAGCGAAATTCAATGGTGAGAGTATAACAAAAACATAGTAAAAGAGGAAAACGCATTAATGAAAGTACTTAAATAGATGATATTGCATAGTATATTGCCAGGTATATAGTTCCAATTCAATAAAACTAAGTGATATATTTAATTTTATACTTAATTTATTGATTATTAAATTATTATTGTAAATTATATTATTTCACCTGTATATTTAATTGGTTATATTTAATGAATTATATTTAATTTATATTTATTTATGACTTTTATTTTTAAATGTCAATATTTACAATATGCAAGAATTTGCATCCTTTCAATTATATGGGAATGTATAGTGAAAAATGTTAAATTGCAACTTAAAATAAGTAAAGGAGAAACTTCTTGAAACTAATTTAGAGTCTGTATGAATAAAAATGTTTGAAGATCATTACTGTATAGCACTTTCTAATTGTTAGCATTGGAAGAAACACTTGGAACACCAAATTCATTTTGATAAGTACTCCTCAACTTAGGGAATTTGTAAAAATTGATTCCATGCTTGTTGTCTCTTAAAAAACCTTAGAATTCTTTATCTTATATACAAAATATAAGTTGGCAAGGATGTGGAGCAAAGGGAACACTTGTACAATATTGGTGGGGATATAAAAATCAGTGCACAGGGAAAACAGTAGGAGTATCATCAAAATTTAAAAAATAGAACTGCCATGTGATCTAGCAATCTCACATGTGGGTACATAACAAAGGAATTGAAATCAACATTTCTATTAGATATCTGTACATTCATGTTCCTTGCAGTGTTATTCACAATAGCCAAGATGCAGAAGCAATCTAAATGTGTATCAATAGATAAATGGATAAAAACATTGGAATATACTTACAATGGAATGTTATTAACCCTTAAAAAAAGAAGGAAATCCTGCCATCTAAAACAACTTGGATGAACCTGGAGAATGTTATGCTAAGTGAAATAAGCCAGACACAGAAGAACAAATGCTACATGATATCACTTATATAAGGTATTTAAAATAGTCACACTCATATAAGCAGAAAGTAGAATGGTGGTTTCCAGGGCCTGGAGGAAGTGGGAAATGGAGAGCTTTAGTAAAGGGCATAAAATTCAGTTATACAAGATAAATAGGTCCTAGGAATCTACTGTATAGCATTGTGCCTATAGGTAATAATATTATTAAATAATTGAAAATGATGACTTTGAATATACCAAGGTCAGAAAAGGTGAAGACAGACTGAACAATTATCAGATATTAGAGCAGACTAAAGATATGACAACTAAGTGCATGTTAAGTTCTTCAGTTGAATCCCGAAGTGGGAAAAAAAAATGACATTAGTTGGAAAAACTAATGACATTTTAATAAAGTTTATAGATTTGTAACAGTATTGATCACTATTAATTTACTGGTTTTTATAATTAAACTATGGTTATGTAAGATGTTAAATTTAGGAGAATCCAGGTTACTGGTATATGGTAAATCTATGCTTAGTTTTCAACTTTTGTGTGTCTAAAATTTTTATGTCAAGCTCTATGGATTTGTATGTCAAAATAAAAAAAAATAAAGGGCTCAAAAATTAATAGAAAAACTATTCATTTTAAAATTCTTGCAAAGAAAATCAAATATAGGTCAGGTAGTTGCTAGGGTCTATATATAGAGTACAATCTTGGAGCTTGGATGCCTTCAGCTGCCTTCACTAAAGTTGTTAGAACACATGTTTCTCAACCAACATATTGAGAATTTATATCTAAGTTGCCACTTGTCTATCCTATTGTTGATAATTTAACTAATTTATTGATTCAATACTGACTCAATAAATTATAAATCTTGGCATAGAAAGATAAGGGAGGTGTGTTTCTACCATAGAAGATGGTATATCTCCAAATGTTGTTGCCTTAAAAAGAGAGTCCCTATTAAAGACAGATTCTATGGCTCCACTTTAAAAGCCATGGAAGATTGGTGCTGGGAAAACTAGCTCCTCAGATAACTGGTAAACATTAGTACTTGAGGACTTAAATGTAAACATTAAATAGATCTATAAAGTATACAACATTGAGGTATTATTATTTTATACATTGAAGTGTACTATTTATTAAAAGAGTAACAGAAGTTAGAACATTTGCAAAAAAAAGAAGATACTGAAGGAATCTTGAACAATGACTTTGGATTTATTAGATAAATCTGATAATATATCACATAAAAGAGTACAAAGCACTCTATGAAATAGTACTCTAAAGAAAACTATATTTTATCCTTCAACAGAAGATTCAGAGGTCAGATAAAATCTGTAATTTGTGACTTTTAATAAAATTAAATGCTCATCAAATAAATGATTACTAAATTATTTTTCCTGTCAGAATTTAAGAAAATGTCTCCAAAAGATATGAGTGAACAAAATAAGAACTACATACATTTCATTTTATAAAGTACACTGTTTTGAGTGATAGTAGATTTAAGAAAAACTGAAAAAAATAAAAATAGTTTCTTCTACCCTTCATCTATATTTCTCAACAACCTAACAATAAATTTGTCAAGTATTTTTTAACATATATTGCTGGATTTGGTTTCCTAATATTTTATTAAGAAATGCCATTTATATTCATGAGAATTACTAGAATCTGGTTAGCTGTTGTTTTCATGTCTATTGTGATTTTGGTATCAGGGTAATATTAAACTCATGCAATTATTTGGGAGTGATTTTTTTTTCTGGAAGAGTTTGTGTCGAGTTAATATTATTTCTTGCTTAAATATTTGAAGAAATATAACAATGAAGGCACCTGACCCAGTAATTTTTATTGGGAGAAAGTTTTAAATGTGCATTCAATTGCCTTATTGGTATAAGGTAATTCCAGTTATCTGTTTTTTCTTGAGGGTACTTTGGTGCTGTGTGTCTTACAAGGACTCTGTCAATTGTAACTAAATTGTCATATTTATTGTCAAGTAGTTGGCCACAATAGTTCCTTATTATCTTTCAGATACTAGTATCTGTAATATCTTTAGTAATGCTTCCTCTTCAATTCCTAATATTGGTAATTGTACTTTCACTCTGTTTTTATTTGTTGTTGTTCAGTTTGGCTAGGAATTATCTATTTTGTTTAAGGTTTCTTACAACCTGCTTTTGGTTTTACTGATGTCATTTATTTTTTTGGTCCTTGGTTGATTTTTCTCTGTTTTAATCTTTATTAACTATTTCCTTCTGCTAATTTTGGGTTTAATTTGTTTTCCTCTTTCTACTTTCTTAAGATGAAAGTTTAAAATCATTAATTTGAGAGTTATATATATATATTTTTCTAACATATACCTTCAACATTATACCTTTTCATGTAAAGCATTCAGCTTTATTCCACAACTAGAGGCCCAGTGTGTGAAATTCATGCACTGGTAAGGTCCCTAGTGGCTAGGGGCCAGCCCGGTACTCCCTCCCTTCCCCCGGCCTCCGCCGCCCCCTGGTTGAACTCCAGGTCGAGGGGACAATTTGCATATTATGCTTTTATTATATAGGATTTTTATTTTTGTTTCTTTAACTTCATATTTTCTAATTTTCCTTATAATATATTGTTGAATTCATGGTTTAGAAATGTGAGTTTAGAAGATTTATTTTTCTTCTTGCATCCATTTCCTAGCAGGGCATTTTTTGATCATTCTAAGTATCATTCTATTGATGGTTATACATATATGGTTGTTAGCTTTTTATTTATTTATTTTTTTATTGCTAAAAGTATTACAAAGGGTATTACATATGTGTCCTTCCCCCCCGCCCCCCCCGCCCTTGACAATCCCCTGGCCTCCCTTACCCCCAGTGTCTTATGTCCATTGGTTATGCTTATATGCATGCATACAAGTCCTTCGGTTGATCTCTTACTCCCTTCCCTCCTGCCCCCCAACCCTCCCTGGCCTTCCTGCTGCAGTTTGACATTCAGTTTGAGGGCAGCTCTGCCTCTGTATCTATTATTGTTCAAAAGTTTGTAATGGTCTTTATTATCCATGGAATGAGTGAGATCATGTGGTATTTTTCCTTCATTGGCAATGAAGGGTTGTTAGGCTTTTAAACCTACACAGACATATATACAGAATGAGGAACTGGGTGATTGCCAAAAGGAAGCAGAAATGGGTAGTTACAAAAGAGTACAGAAAGAAGTAAGGATAGGAAATATAGTTAATATAGTGTGTAACTATGCATAGTGCTAGCTGGGGTACTGGAAATATGAGGAAGACACCATG
>NW_005874278.1:0-16670 GCF_000147115.1 Myotis lucifugus | reverse complement strand
CCACTGGGGATTGAGGCCACAGCCTGGGCATGTGCCCTGACCGTGAATCTAACCATGACCTCTTGGTTCATAGGTTGACATTGAACCACTGAGCCATGCCGGCCGGGCATTCCTGTGCTTTTAAAAATAGTATGCCCAGGGATTTTTAGTTTTTAAGATGGGGGACTTGAGAGGATTGGGCTTGCGCCAACTAGGCAGAACTAGAAATCCAAAGTCACTTTTGAACGTGGCTCTTGGAAATGTGAGTAGCTCTAACTTTTTGGAAAGTAACTCAGAAACACTTGTGACTATTAACAGTACCCACCACTTTGGTTCTAACAGTCCTTTGATATTTAGCTGCTAAAAATAGAGGTATGAATTGTTTAGGAAATATGCATGAGGGTATCTAATGTAGCATTGTTTCTAGTGGTCAATATCTGGAAATATAGTTCATGTCCATTGGTATCGAAATACTTCAACACATGATGGTATAGCTAAACTAGAAGTTGATGTCTCATTTGATTAACTGTTAACTAGAGGCCTGGTGCACGAAATCATGCACAGGTACGGTCCCTAGGCCTAGCCTGTGATCAGGGCCATTTGCTGCCACCCACCCCGGTTCCCCATTTGCCATCCGGCGATGGGAGCCTGATGGCCGGGGGAAGGACCGAGAGGTCGGCTATTGCTGCCTGCTCGCCGGCCCCACCCCTGCCGCGTGTCACCCTCTGTGTGTGGGGCAACCGGCGGGGCGGGGCCCTTGGCCTGACACCACCTGCATCCCCGACCACCCACCCCGGTTCCCTTTTGCCATCGGCGATTGGAGCCTGTGGGCCTGGGGGAGGGACCAAGAGGTTGGCCATTCCACCCGCTCACCAGTCCCACCCCCCCACTGCCACCCACCCCAGTTCCTCATTCGCCATCGGTGATGGGAGCCTGCTTTCCAGGGAAAGGGACCAAGAGGTGGTCAGTGCTCCTCATAGTGACTGATCGAGCAATCGTTCTGGTCATTCTGGTTGTTCTGCCGTTATGGTCACTAGGCTTTTATTATATAGGATTATGAAGTTATTTTTAGAAAACAACAAATAAAAATGGCAAAACTCTTCTATTTGTGTGTATTTGTATAAGATTTTATTTTTAAAAACCTGCATGGAGAGATATACATGCAGGTTATCTGAGGAGGGTGGGATGAGGATATTATGTATCTCAATTCATTTTTATTTTTAGCCTTATTACAATAAGTACATTTCACTCCTATGATTAAGAAAAATATTTAATGAAGCAACAGCCCCTTAAAACTAAAAGAAATATTAGCAATAGGTACCAGTGAATTTTGAAGGAGAACCCCTAAGGCAGTCAAAGCTCAAATTTTTTAGGCTTTGTAGATTAAATTCGGTAATAAAATTACTCCCAGACACACACAGGCACCAGTACAGACTGTGCAAAGATGGTTTCTATTTGTTCCTTGGTCTCTGCAGCCCACGTATTAGTTGGTAGGCACATAAAATGCAAGGGTGAATAGAAAGGTATGGAAACGAGGGGCAGACTCAGGCCAGAGAGGTGTTAAAAGTCTCTGTGATGAGTTTATATGGAAAAATGTTCTCCCCTCCTTTCTTGCCTCCTGAAACTCTACCGGCCGCTGGAGTTCTGAGCTCAGCACGTGCTGCTGTGTGCTGAGACCCCAAAGCTCACATCAGGAGCCCACGATAACCTTTGCTGCATTATGTAGATATTTTTCCGCTTACCACCATCACCATTGGCCTTTTATGGATTAAATCTCAGCACATTTTTTATGATGTCAGATCTCAAGTCTTTCTAGCGTGGCAGCAGTGAAATGGAGCTGTCAGAATCGGATAAAAATGATATGATGGCCCCTGAATCTCCACCTATTTTTTCAAATGGCTTCATGCTCATACTGAATATGGCGGGTGATAAAATAGGGTCCTGTGTGTCTCTAGAAATGATAACCCTTTTGGAGGATGAATAGTCTTTTATGTCCATTGTATGGGTTTGCTGCGAGCCTGAAATGCCAGTGCCTCCTGATGGATCAGGTCTTCCTAGAGCTGTTGCCCCCTCCATAGCATTGCTGTTAATATGGTTATGAGTGAAAAAAAAGCTGCTTTGATCTTAAAAGAACAATTAAAAAAATATTTACCCTGTGTGATTGGTTAACTGTGTGGGAAAAACTATCTTCTCAGCTTACACCATACAAAAGTCAGTTCCAGATGGATTAAAGAATTATGTACCCAAAGAAACTATAAACAGCTGGAAGAAAAAAATATGTTTGAATATGGGTAAGGACAGCTTTCTTGAGTAGAAACCATAACGAAAGAAACCATAAAAGGAAATTCTGGGGCTATATATAGATCAGATACTTTTATATTCCCCCGAAATCATAAATCAAAAATCTCATGCTTACAAAATCTGTACATTTTTGCATCATATAGAACAATCTGTGTACTGTAAAGAGATTTATAAAGATGTGAACAGATCTTCAGCCTCATTAGTAATAAAAAATGCAAATTGAAATAAGCAAATATTATTTCTACCCATCGTAATATCAAATTAAGACAAGAAACTATCACTATCTTATGTCCAAAGTAAAGGGACTACTTTTAGCCAATTGGTGGTGGGGCTACCTTTTTGAGGGTATTTCCAAGTGTGTATCAGGAATCCCTATGATCCAGCAGTCTGCTGACACAAATAACCTTGAATTACAGGTTTGTACATTGGCCAAGGATGTCAGGTACCTGGAAGATCTGAACCTGCCTTTTCTTGGTTGGGAGGTTTTCATGAACTTTATCTATTAGATATGGAAGAACCTAGAGGCTCTTCAGAGACCCCCGTGGGTTCTGGCTGCCCCTGTCTGCACTGTTTGGCAGCACCCCGATTTTCTCTTGGTAATCGTGATCACTCATCCTGTAGAGCAGTGGTTCTCAACCTTCCTGATGCCGCGACCCTTTAATACAGTTCCTCATGTTGTGGTGACCCCCAATTTCATTGTTACAAATTGAACATAATTAAAGCATAGTGATTAATCACAGAAACAATATGTAATTATATATGTGTTTTCCGATGGTCTTAGGTGACCCCTGTGAAAGGGTCGTTCTACCCCCAAAGGGGTCACGACCCACAGGTTGAGAACCGCTGCTGTAGAGTTACCTTCTTCATTCCCCCAAATTGAATTGTTGTGGCCTCTGGTGGAAACTTTCCTTCCTGGGAACCAGTCCAGCGGAGCTCAGGGTCATGGAAACGGGAAGAAAAATCCTGTGAGCGGGTTATTAGATGAATTGTGACAGGCGGTCACTCCCACTTCTACCCCTTGGTTACCAGACCTGTGTTCAGACTATGGAAGAGACAAAAGCATTGCTTGCTGATTCAAAACATTTGCTTCATTGTCGTAAGATAGAGCCCAACTTTTCATTGTGTTTCCCAGTGCGCTGTGACTGAGTTGTCAGGAGGCCATTCCTTCTTTCAGTCAAGCTAGGCTTTTCTAATGGGATACTGGCGAGATGAGTGAATTTCATGGGCTGGAGCAGGTTACCATACTTCTTTTGCTATCAGTAAGTTCCTTGATCCGGTATCTATTTATGTTGAGTACCATGATAGTAAACGAGTTAGTTACTAACTTACTTAGTGGTGCTAAGCCTCGTGCAATGGAAGTTTCAAAAAAGACGTTTCTTTTGGAACCCTGTTGAATATATACATCTTTTAGGAATTTGATGAAATGTACAAATATCCCTCTGTGACGGTAGATACCTAATTTGTTACTGTTGTTACACATATGTACTTACAATTTCATATATAAGATAATGTATTGCTTTAAAAAAAGCAATAACAAAATAATGTATTGCTTTAGGATTTTTTTGTTATTACATTTCATAAAATACACTTATTTCAACAGTCCACGTGCCCCTTTTTAAACTGCTTTATTGAAGTGTCACCGCAGAGTTTGACATCAGTTCCTTGAGTTTGTTCTGCGTCACCTGACACAGTATTTCAGGGTATACCTTCTCCTTTTGCATTTAAATTGTCTCTGATATAGCACTTTTTACACCACTGTATGATGCTTTCACTGAAAGTTCTTTTTTAATAGTAGACAGTTGTCTTAGGCACTTTTTTTTTGTTTATGTGTAATCTACACAATTTGATGTGATTATATATTAAGTGGGTATGTATTTCATCCAGCACTCTTCATTGTTGTTTTGTTGTGGTGGGAAGGCTTGGCTGACTAGCCTGACTCACCTTTACCAGAAACTAGACGTCTACTGTCTTCTTTCTTGAAGTCTCTCTACTGGCAGCGTGGCTACTTTTCTTGGTTTTCTTCATTCTTCACCGGTCACTCATTCTCCATTTCTCTTGCTGGTCCTTTTTCACCTGTTAGCCTGTGTGGTAGTGGTTCCAAGTCCCAGTCCTGAGCCTTGTACTCCCCAGGTGATTCATTTAGTTCAGTGACCTTCAACATCATCTGCTCCAGGAGCACTTTCACATTAATGCCACCAGCCCGACCGTCCCTGTGAACTCAGACTTGCACATCAGCTGCCAACACGACATCGGCATTTCTACGTCTAATAATGGTTTTCCTGCCGCAGACTTGTTACTCCAGTGATCTTCACCCATCTCAATCAGTGGCAGCTCTGTCCTTCCTGTTGGTTAGCTGCTTGGAGTTACTCTTGGTTTCTTTCTTTTCTTTCATGTCCAACCAATAGCAAATCTAATTATTTATACCTTACAACGACACCCAGTATCTCATCAATTCATATCCTTCCCACACTACCACCAGTTTCTCACCGGAGCTGTTACAGTTGCCTCTTAACTGGTCTTCCTGTGTTTCTATGGTCTGTTCTCACAGTCTCCCGAGTGCTGACTTAACCACAGATCAGATCAGGCCACTCCTCCCTACTGGGGGTAAAGTGCAAGGTTCTTTTTTTTTTTTTTAATATATTTTATTGATTTTTTACAGAGAGGAAGGGAGAGGGATAGAAAGTTAGAAACATTGATGAGAGAGAAACATCGATCAACTGCCTCCTGCACACCTCCTACTGGGGATGTGCCCGCAACCAAGGTACATGCCCTTGACTGGAATCGAACCTGAGACCTTCAGTCGGCAAGCCGACGTTCTATCCACTGAGCCAAACCGGTTAGGGCAAGTGCAAGGTTCTTAGCATGGCCTACAAGGTCTGACAAGGGCTAGAGCCTGGTTTGCTCTCTGATCTCCTCCTTCACTGAGCTCCAGCCCCAGAAGAACACACCACCCATGGCCTGGCCTTTGGGATATTGTATGTACCTCCCAACTGCCTGGAACGTGTGACCCTCCCTTCAACACATTCCCGTCCTCTGTTTACAGGACACCTTGCCAGAGGGCCTGCTCTGACCTGTGACTAATTGTCTTTCTTACTCTTCTTTAATCTTTGCTATAAGGCTTATCATCACCTTAACGATTTCTTAGGTATTTATTTGTTAATGGCCTTTTTCTTCCCACTTGAATTTGCATTCCATGAGCTGAATACCCCTCCACTAGAAAAACGCTCAGCACGCAGTAGACACTGCGAATGTTCATGGAGTGAGTGGATGAGATGTCCTCATCCTTGTTGTCACTGAGCTCATTTTACGATAGGCGCTGCCCTGGTGTAGGTACTAGAGGGTGAAACAAGTATAGGACATGGCACGTTTGGCCACGGAAGCATGGAGATACAGTAGGTGGACATTCTAGGGAGGGAAGCATAGAGGTGGATGTGTGTGGAATGAGCATAAGGATTCCTTTAGAGATGGGAGTAAGGAAAGTGTGGTCCAGTTAGTGGGAATGAATCCTGGGGGAAAATGGGGGTGGGAGTAGATTGGGAAACACAATCCTGGGGAGAAATGATCCTCTTAAAGGCACTGGAAGCAAAACAAAGAAGGGATCTTATTTATTTGTGGTCTACTTGGATTACTGTTCAGATTGTTGATCTTTTTAACTTGATACCCTTGTAGGACACCAGGAAATATCATGTGCAGTTTGGTTGTAGAGCAGTGGTAAAGTGTTTATGGATACTACCCTCAAATGTTCCCATATTTTATTCCTTTCGTAGACTGTGAATTCTTTAGTAACTAATGTTCCCTTGTCGGTAAAGTGAATTTATTCTGTAGCTTGTGTAAACACATTCTGTGATGGGAGGCACTGGGGAGAGCGTCCCGGAAGGAAGAAACGGAGCATCATTCTAGAGTTTGTTTCATATTGTTATGGCGCCCATCAGTCTTTTATTTCTCCCAGCAGAGCCAGTGAGTGTTTTCTTATGTGTTAACAGCCTGTACTAGTGTTTGAAAACTATTTGAGTAGCTTTTGCCTTACAGATATTTTAAACTATGGTAATTAAGCTGCACGTTATTAAATTTTGTCATAGATCATTTAAATTTTAGAGAAAAATATGACTCCTTATAGACAAGTGAGAATTTACTTTTTTATACTCTGCAAATTTTGGATTTCACTTATGAAATAGTGGAGTCCTATTTCTTTGGTTTACTCATTAATCAAGTGGTTTTGTGGTCAGATTCTTTAAGCAGTACTGATATATTTCTGCTGATTTAGGCATATTTTCTCTGCATTTGACCAATGTCATATACTCGTTAGAGTGTGGCTTGGGCTGTCATCTGCAACTAGAACAGAGGATGCTAACCGGCTTACATGGCACTTACGACTTTTAAAAAAAATATATTTTATTGATTTTTTTACAGAGAGGAAGGGAGAGGGATAGAGAGTTAGAAACATCGATGAGAGAGAAACACCGATCAGCTGCCTCCTGCACACACCTCACTGGGCACGTGCCTGCAACCAAGGCACACGCCCCTGACCAGAATCAGACCTGGGACCCTTCAGTCCGCAGGCCGATTCTCCATCCACTGAGCCAAACCGGCCAGGGCTGCACTTACGACTTTTGATTTAGTTTTATCCCCATGTGTTCACACATAAGGCTCCAAATAATAATAAGCAGAAAGGCAAAACCATGAATAAATCTGCTAAGAGAGCCACAAAGATTCTAAGGGTTAAGCTTTCAGTACCCTTTACGTGTAAACTACCTCTTTGCAGTTGGCAGTGGGAGCTGGTTGGAAGTTCTCCCTGAGAAGTAGCAGTTGGCTGGGATGAGTGTGCGAACAGAGCTGGGAGATGGATGGCGGCCAGGGAGGCCAGCAAGGGGGCCGCTGCACAGGGGCCTCTGCCTAATGCAGTCAGTGGGCTCTGTGCCTTTAGAGCAGCGGTTCTCAACCTGTGGGTCGCGACCCCTTTGGGGGTCCAACGACCCTTTCACAGGGGTCGCCTAAGACCATCGGAAAACACATCTATAATTACATATTGTTTTTGTGATTAATCACTATGCTTTCATTATGTTCAATTTGTAACAATGAAATTGGGGGTCACCACAACATGAGGAACTGTATTAAAGGATCGCGGCGTTAGGAAGGTTGAGAACCACTGCTTTAGAGCATTGAGGGGAACGGGAAGACGACTGGTGGGTCCAGCAAAGGGGATGGATATGGGCCTAAAACTTGTGAACAGCATCCTGAGTATCTAGAGCAGTGATGGCGAACCTTTTGAGCTCGGCGTGTCAGCATTTTGAAAAACCCTAACTTAACTCTGGTGCCGTGTCACATAGAGAAATTTTTTGATATTTGCAACCATAGTAAAACAAAGATTTATATTTTTGATATTTATTTTATATGTTTAAATGCCATTTAACAAAGAAAAATCAACCAAAAAAATGAGTTTGCGTGTCACCTCTGACACGCGTGTCATAGGTTCGCCATCACTGACCTAGAGTGATGGTCCAATATGATCCCGCGTTCTGGGGTGGACACAGTTGGTTCAGAAATTGATGTTGAAGAAGAAATAAGTGCATTAAAAGGCAGATATCATAAAACTACTGGACAAAAGGACATATGAAACCCGGTGATGGAGCAAAACTCTTTCTTTGGATGTATGTACACGATTTACTAAAGGAACTGGAATTCATGCAATTGGCCCGAGGTTCCAAGCAAGTTGAATATGTTGAATACTGATGACAAAGTGCAGGCAGCCTGTGGTTGGTTCTACTTTGAATCTTCGAAACTCCAAGAACCGTCTTCTGTCCAGATGCCTTTGTTTGCCTTTCACTGTCACCTGGGGAATGCGGTTTCTTTTCATGGGCCCAGGGCAGATGACATCGTCAGGGCGCTGTCCTGTCATACACTGGCGGAGATGCCAGTTGTCTGTCTGCCTGTCTTTCTGCATAAATGGGAGACTTTTTCTGAGACCAAAATGGGCTGTGCCTGACCTGTTGCTACCCATCTGAATGTCAGCATGATTGGGTCCGCCCGCCCCCTGGAGCCGGTGCCTCGGCGGCACCTTCAGACAGATGCCATCAGCTCTCTCCTCCTGCGAGGTGACCTGTCGCACTCTTCTGCTTGCAGACTGGTGATGCACATCGAGAGGGACAGCAGGAAGACCTCCCCAGGCAAGGAGCGGCAGCCGAGCGGCAGCGAGTACCTGTCCAGATGCCTGGACCTCCTCATCCGCCACATGGTGCGGGAAGTGCCGCGCCTCCTGGGTAAATCGCAGTCTCCTCCCCAGGCCCCTCGCTGCTCACCTTGCCGGGACTTGGCTTTTCCGCGTCGCCCCCTTTTTATTCTCGCTGGTGTGTGATTTCAGGCGAGTGCAGTGCCACTCTGTCTTGAATGTGTAGTTTCAAGATCTCCACGTGCCTTATCTGTCTTCCTAGTTATTTTGCATCAGTGAGGTGATGGAGGCAAGGGGCCGGCTAAAGGTTATGTTGGGGTGTCATCTATGGTAAATGGGTGGTTTTGAAAAATAAGTAAAAGAAAAGCACTTTAATTGCTCAAAATCGGACTTAGGCTCTTATCTTGGGTAGCCTTTCTTAAATTTCTCTCTGCTTAAAAAACTTACTCTCTTAGATGAGAACCACAGATTAATTTATTGTTAAAGGGACTTAGGAATGCATAACCATTAACAGTTAATATTAGCGGCTTTCGATATTAAAATTGAAAACTGTCTATAGTTTGAAAAATTAAAAAATATCTCATAATGATTTGCAAAAGATGTTTATGACAGCTAATCCCTGATTTCGTTGTTATTTGCAGAAATTAAAATCTAAGGGGTGCTTACATTTAGTTTAAATCCCATTCCATGCTTTTGCAGCAGATGTAGCATGAAACCAGGAATGTGTAAATGCTAAACTGATCCCACCCATGATGGTAAAATATACTTAGACTCTGAAATTCATGATATGAAGTCAGAGTAATGGAAATATCTTCATGGCTGAACGATATGCCTCTGTGCTTCTTACTGATACTTTGGGAGATTTTTTTGCCTGTTAATGACTGAAAATAGAGCATTTCAAAATTTATTTTGGATTGTAACCTTTCTTTAATCTTCAGTCTGACGGCTTTGTGAGTCGAGTTTCTTACTACTAGTCTCATTCTGTTTAGGAGATGATGATATGGTTCAAATATCCACAACACAAGTTTTATTTACTATTGGGCTTATCATCCAATGAGAAGTTTTATGAATTGACCTGTTTTTTTATTTCCATCTATTCTATTAGAAATTGTGATCTATAATCTGTTCACTTATCTTTAATTTTTTTTTCTGTTTACCAAAGTAATAGGCACTTATGCTTAAAATTTGGAAAACACACACACACAAAAGGAAGGAAAATTATTTCTAAGACCCCCCCCCCCACTCTACCGTGCTATTTATAAACTCAGATTTCTAGGTGAGAGGTTTAGAAGCCACAGCGTTTTGTTATAGTCTCAATATTTGTCAGTAATATCTCAGCTTCTCTCCACTCCATTTACGTGGAGGTTCATTCCCTCAGCAATCTTACTGGTTTTCCAGCCATGACGGGCGGTCCCTGAGTATCCGTGACCTTCACCTCCGCAGGTGACATTCTCACCGCCCTGGCTAATGTGTCCGGTCGTAAACACCCGTCACCAGTTCAGGCGAAGCAGCTGAAGCTGTGTCTGCCCCTGATGCCCGTGGTGCTTCACCTCGTCACCTCCCAGGTATGATCTTATCCAGAGGAAAATAATATGGCTGCGACTCCCTTCTTTTTTTAAAAAAAATATGTTTTTATTGATTTTTTAAAATTTTTTTAGAGAGAGAGGAAGGGAGAGGGAGAGAGAGAGAGAAACATCAATGATAAGAGAGAATCATTGATCAGCTGCCTCCTGCACGCCCCCTACTGGGGATCGAGCCCACACCCCCGGCATGTGCCCTGACGGGGAATGGAACCAGCAACCTCTTGGTTCATGGGTCGACTTTCAAATACTGAGCCACTCTGGCGAGGCTGTGACTCACCTTCTTTGTAAACTAGAGCTGAGAAACGCCAACTCAGACAAAACATGTTCATTTTTTTTCCCCTTGTACATGACTTTCAGGATCTAATCTATGGGAACTCTCACCACGCAGGTATTTCGACCTCGAGTTGTGACGGAAGAGTTCCTTTTCAGTTATGGAACCATTCTTGTGAGTAACACTGAATTTTTCATGTCCCTAATAAAAATGTGGCTGTCTCTACTGTTGGTGGAATTTGGTGTCAGAATGAGATAATTTTAAAATTCTCGTGGCATTTATTTGTCTCTAGGGAAGCGACCTTTTTCTATTTTTATCTGTTGACTGGAATAAAATTTGACATTTGGAGAAAAATGCATTTTCTCCTGATAATGTATGTTGTTCACAGACAGCCCCAAGTAGGGTAAGTAAGTCCATAGCAAACACTTTTATCCACTTTGGTATTACACATTCTGAGAAAATTTTAAATAATAAAACTGGTGGAAAGGGAATGCTGGGGTACACTGTCATTATTATTTACATTGGCTTACCTTGCCCAATTATGTGCAGTCACTTTTTATGATGGCACTTCTCTAAGTGAAGCTTAATTTAACTTTTTCTTTAATTTTGATGAGATGGGTAGCAATGAAAAACAAATCAGTGTGCTCTCTTTCATTCCAGTTTTTGCTCATAAAAATAGTCTTTGTGTTCAGATTGTGGCCCATGAATTATATTATCTTTTGCCCTTGCCTGGCAGTTACAGTATGTGTCCTCCATGAAATGGGGAGCTTTTCAGAGGGAAAGCTAAGACATCTGTCATGCAGCTCTTCCACTTTTGCTTTGGTGTTTATTATGAACACTGAACTGAGATTTTAAAAATGCTGTGGAGGTGTCTGTTAAGTGAAGCAAGCATCTCAAGGTTATTGGTTTGTTTTGTTTTTTTTTGGTTTGTTTGTTTGTTTTGAATAAAAAAAGGATTGTCACCCACAAGTGAGAATAGAACTTCCTACCAGTGGTTCTCAACCTTCCTAATGCCGCGACCCTTTAATACAGTTCCTCATGTTGTGGTGACCTTCAACCGTAAAATTATTTTCGTTGCTACTTCATAACTGTAATTTTGCTACTGTAATGAATCGTCATGTAAATATCTGATATGCAGGATGTATTTTCAGGGGTCGCGACCCACAGGTTGAGAACCGCTGTAGGCTAGACGGTCCATCATAGGGCGAAGAATGATTTGAAGTACAGATGTGGAGTGCAGGTCACTGACTTTTAGTAAGAAGTGTGTGCAGGCAATGCAGTGGGGTCCTTTTGTGCTCAGTTTCAAATCTTTATCACCCTGGCGCCTCGAATCCAAATTCTACAAAGTACATAATTTTTGTTATACACTCATAAGTTTGCAAATTATTAGAACATTGTTTACCACCTTCTTTAATTTGCTCTTCAATCTGCTTCTATGTACAACATGGGTATCATTGTAACATGACTGTAATTCTGCATTTATAATCCCATTGCACTCCATATCAATGCGTGGAAATGGTAATTTTGCTTGTGGAGCCCACCTTGGAATATTTTGGCACAGTGTTTGTTTGGGACAGGTGGAACTGTCCCTGTGTTCATTCTCTTCCTTTTTTCTCAAGGGTAATACTTTTCTCTGCCTACATCAGGGGTGGGCAAACTTTTTGACTCGAGGGCCACAATGGGTTCTTAAACTGGACCGGAGGGCCAGAACAAAAGCATGGATGGAATGTTTGTGTGAACTAATATAAATTCAAAGTAAACATCATTACCTAAAAGGGCACGGTCTTTTTTTTTTTTTAGTTTTATTCATTTCAAATGGGCCGGATCCGGCCCGCGGGCCGTAGTTTGCCCACGGCTGGCCTACATTCACTAAGTATACTGTAGTTTTCAAGAGAACTACCAAGTGTCTCCAACATAAAGGTCTTTATGGACTTTCAGGAATTACATGGGTTTTAGGGGGGAACTCACCTGCTCCACGTAATTCAGAAACAAGGGAGGAGGCATAATGTGGAAAGGTCTCCTAACCTTCTCCCAGATGTGGGTGTACTCTGTGAGGGTGGGGGGGTATTCTGTAGGGGCTTCTTTATGGAGGCCCTTTTAGGAATGGAAAATAACTTACCTGGGCCCTACCTGGTTCGGCTCAGTGGATAGAGTGTCACTGGTCTGCGGACTGAAGGGTCCCCGGTTCGATTCTGGTCAAGGGCACATGCCCAGGTTGTGGGCTCAGTTCCCAATAGGGGGCGTGCAGGAGGCAGCTGATCAGTGATTCTCTCTCATCATTGATGTTTCTATCTCTCTTTCCCTCTCCCTTCCTCTCTGAAATCAATAAAAATATATTTAAAAAAAGAAAGAAAATAACTTACTTGGTTCAAAGGTAACTATGATATTGGAAAATTTTTATCAGTTTTTTCCCCCTTATAATGTCACTCAAATAGAGGGAGTGTAGGCCAATAAAATGGAAAAGGTCTTTGAGCTCTCTTCAGGATATTTTCCTAGATGGAAGCTGGGCCAGTCCCAGAATTCTTTTGTTATTGTTCTTATCACATCTGTTATCTGGCCTTAGCTGTGTGTTGGCACTGATGAAATACTAGTAAAAGAGAGAGAAGTGTTAACTCAAATTAAAGACCTGGATTTTGTTATCCACACAGTTCTGTGCACGTTATTATGAGCCATTGAGGTTGGATATTGCTTCTATGAGTTGATTCCTAATCTATACAGAAGACGCCAAAGATATTATTCAAGGCAGTGGTGACCTACTGATACCATGAGGCACAGTCTACTCCCACATCTCAGAGCCCCTTAGAAATTCACAGTGCTGGTTAGCAAACTACTGCCTCTTGAGTTTTCTGCTTTAAGAGTATTCTTTTTAATTTTGTTTAAACAAAAGTTTCCTAAACTTGTTTGAGAGGCTTTGTTTTTGTTTTGTTTGGGCTGCACAGCTATAAATGTCTGTAGCCCAGTCCATAGAATGACTTTGTGAAAGTATCCTGAGCACAATGCGTCTCTGTCTTGGTGGCATGTTCCATTCATGTGTAGATACTTAGCATGATGTTCGGGAAGCCTTACTGGTCTATCTGTAGATAAACACCATTTTCTGTATTTTTCAAGATTTATCTGGTTGAGTAGCTACTGTATGTACTATGGCAGGTCTATTGTCTTTTCATATTTTAAAAATATGCCTTAATTTGAGGTATTCAAACTTGGTCCACCTTTAGTAACTATCCAGTAGCACAACTCGCTGCCAAGAACTTTCTAGGCTTCTGCTACAGCAGCTCTGCAGGAGCTGTTGGCCTGCCTCAGGTGGACGTGGAGACGGCAGTCAGGGTTGGTGTGATCTCCCCTCATTAAAAGGGTCCTAAAGGAGCAGGCTGGAGGGGGCTTTGGAATTGTGCTTCCCATTGGCTTCCATTTCTGTACTGGCACCAGCACATGGTTTGCCTCTTTGATCTGTGGACATTTTTATTTTTTAGGTAGAAAAATTTAGGATACTTCTTATATATGGAGGCATGAGTATAGGAATTAACCTCCCCCTGCCCCCAAGTAAAACAAAGTTTTGGTCTTCTTATATTTAAAAGAGGCTAGTATTTGGTAAAAAAAATCGGCAGGATACTTGTAAACCATTATTAAGTTTTCAAAGGCTCCAGGCACAAGAGGGCTATACAGCTGCTAATTGTTCTTTTCACTTCTTATTGACAGAAGCAGTTTGTCATCATACTTGTTTTCCTCTTCAGTAAAACAAAGTACCTAAGGACACTGTTAGCAGTAAAGTATCTGGCGGGTGGGATGGGGAAATTCCATGGTGAATACTGTCGTTTTTTTGGGCCTCCATTGAGTTGGGCTGGGAGACAGGAAGTGATGACATGGAGGAAATATGTTCGGGAACTCATGGTGTGTACTAACCTAATGTTCACTGTGCTTCTCTTGTCCTTTTGAAGATGCTCTTGATTAACCCTTTGCACTCCGCTGTCCCCTCTCAGGGGACATTGCAGTTTATTAGTGATTACGGGGAATTGAGTTATTTCAACGCAACTTTTTGAGACATGCATGTTTCCCTGAAGTTTTATCTTGAAATGGCACAAGAAATTAAATCAAAATATCGTAAAATTACTAAGATATATACAAGAAATGTCAGCGGGTTTTGTGTCGGATTAAACAATAAACTACATATTCCCGATGTGGGACAAAGAAAACGGGACTGCATTGTGTGTTCTAACAGGAAAACACCTGGTGGCAGGCGTCAAACCACTTATTACTGTCAAACATGCACTAATCAGCCTGCAATGCATATTGGGGAGTGTTACAAAACTTATCATACTGTACAAAATTATAAACAATAAAGTATTGTTTTTTTTTTGCAAATATACATTCCTCGATGTCACCCAATTCATATAAGTCCAATATCATTATAATACGTTACTTGGTTCCAAAATTATACTAAATAATATGAGGGTCTGTAAATGCATGTTTCCGCCGCAAAGTAGCGTCGAGTAGCTGGTAGCCAATGTCCAGAATGGTTCGGAGTGCAAAGGGTTAATGAGCTGAGGAAGAGAACTTTGTTGTGTTGTTCTTAAGTTCTGGCCTCACTAGTTGATAAAAGCGTCATGGTTGTGTGGTGGTTATAGTTTTCTACAAAAGGGCATCACAATTCAAATTTTCAAATAAAAGAGGAGAAAGAAATGATAACATTATTTTGATAGATTTTCATGCAAGAATATAATTATGAACTCCATCATTCATGAATCTTTACGTACCCTGGCACTGAGATAGTTATTCTAAGAAAAGACATACTTCGTGCCTTCTGCAGATTCTTATTTTAAGCGAATGTTGCTTTGTTGATTGATTTTTTTTTTACTTCAGTTGCAGTAAATAAAGCAGAGAGAGTGCAATCTTATATTTGAAAAAAATATATAAATTATTCATTGCCAAGCAAATGTTCTTATTATGAGTTTTTTCTCCTTTTTCTACAAACCTTGAATTCATATTCTCAATTTGCTACAGGAACTTATTTTCAGCTTCTTGGAAGTGTAGTACTAAATGATATTGAATAGCACCACCTGCCCTGGAGCCATAGCTTTCCATTTTCCCCTTTAGATGGGGCCATGTTCTGCCCTGCACTCCTTCACCCAGTGAGCCTATCTGTGGGGAGGCGTTCATCCTTTTAGCTCCTCTGCTAAAACTCCCAGCTTTGAAACTTGCACCATCAGAAGGTAGCCTGCGTTACCCTGTGCTGTGGCACAGACGTCATGTACAGATTTCTTGGTCATTGCCCCTCATTCCTCAGAATCTTTCTTCACTGGGCCACTGTCAGTCTCTCCATGCTGCTCCTAGTACCATTCTTGGAGAATTGGATATCCCTACGGAGGGCCCTTCCAACACAGCCTCTGCGCTCCTCCGCCACCTTCTTGTCTTTCCCTTCCACAGCTGCCAACACCCATGAACTTATTTGCAGCATCACACTGTCTGGCCATCGCTCCTAATTTTCAGTGCCTCTGCTCCCCATCTCCAACAACCCTTTCATTCCTCTGCGACTTCAATTGGTCTTTCCACTCTTCATCCTTCCCTCTCATGGCCCAACAGCTGCCTCTGGTCTTTACTCAACTTAGGGTTCCCTAGAGTTCCAGGCCCCTTCCCTGCCCTGGATTCACTTGTACCTCCCTTCCCTCCGTTTTCTCCATTGCCCTCCTCTGGCAGAGCCTAATCCTGGTTCGATTCAGTTCTCTATGTATCCACCCCTGCTTTGAGGGGCTAAATATAGCTAGAGAAGAACACCATGTGAGTAGCGGGTCTCACTTTAAACTCATGACTGCTCGTCTCAGGGGCACCCTCTGCAGACTGGCGGTTGCATCTAGCTCACTTTCCGGTTTTTATGTACCTGCACGCTCACCTACATGACCCTTTACAAGTTCTCTCCCCTCAAGAATCTCTAGTTCGTCATACTCGGTCCTCACTCTCACGAGGATTTATGCGCATCACACTCAGAAGGAAGAAGAAACATCCCAAGACATTAGAATCGGAAATTCAACGAGACGCGAAAGATCAATTCAAAACAGGCACCCATCTCGCGGATAATCAGCAAATTAAGTTAAAAGAGCGTCACGCGGTGAACCTGTTCGAGCAGCGCGAGCGAACGAGGATAGGCGAACACCTGCGCATGCGCGCGGGCCAGACAGTGACGTTAGGGCAGAGTGTGCACGGGCGCCGCGCATTGAAGGCCTGCGAGGTCGCGGGAAGCGGTAATGACCCGAAGATTGAGCGGGCGCGGCGATGCGGAAATGGAAGTCATGGCGATGAACCGTTGGATGGCCGGGCAATGCGGGCCGGGTGCTGTGTAATCAGCAAAGTGTTGAACGTTTCGCCGCGCGCGAAAAGC